>NC_090654.1:34728561-34805259 GCF_040937935.1 Hyperolius riggenbachi
GAGAAAAACAACACAGCATAGTTATTTGTGTGCTTGTCACTGTACATACATATGTCTATTAATCATGTCACGTGTCACCTCGGGTATCCTTTAAGGGTCAATGCATCACAAAGAGATCTGGTGTGCCAGATCACCTCAACTGAGCGTATTGTTCTTCTCTGTTGTGTACCGCGGGCTGTCCCTCATTTCCACTCCATGGCAACAGAATGTGTTGCTAGGCTAGTACAGCACTTGACGGCAAACTGTCGACCCTGTGCTATTTTGCATGCATATGCATTTTAAGGTTAGTTTGGGGGAACAAAGTTCCGCCCCCACAATAATAAGAAAAAATTAAAATCATTCCAATAGTGAAAATAGGATATAGAGAGTTCATTCTGTATTCATGACTGAAAAGCATCCTAAAGGCATTTTCCCTGTTATCTCCCTAGACGAAGAAGAGGCTGGAGGAGGAGAAGGGGGAGTTTGATCGCATTCGCCAGGTGCTTGAGAACTCTCTGCAAGAATCGCGGGACGAGAACGATGATCTCCGAAGGAAGATTCTGGGGTTGGAGGCCCAAGTGAAGGAGCTGAGGACCTTCTCTGATGACCTGGAGAGAGCGGAGAGCCGCCTTAAGGAGAAAGTCTCCAGACTGGAGGTATCTATCGCATATAATTCTATCAACTGTACATGTATGAGAGATGGCTAATGGGGCAGGTCAATGAGATGCCCGGAACTCTGACTTCATGCAAATTTTATGCAAATCTTTGCAGCTTGGGAACACACCAGTTAAAGGAAATCTGAAGTGAGAGTAAACGTATGAGATGATGATTTGTATGTGTAGTACAGCTAAGAAATAGAACATTAGTAGCACAGATATGAGTCTCATATTGTTTCCAGTTCAGTTGTTATCTATGCACTTTTTTGAAGCACTTATACAGTACATCAAAGAAACAGCGAGAGACAACTTTAAATAAGGTTTTACTGCAGGGAAGTTCAAAGGGTCATTAGCTTTGCTCTGTTTCATGGTTTAAATACAGAGTGTACTTTGTAAACTGCAAATATTGGAGAATGATGCAATGTTATTAAAAAAGCTACATAACTGAAAATAAAAATATGATACTCTTATTTGCTACACATGTTCCATTCCTTATCCATACTACACATACAATTCATCATATCATAAGGTTTTTTTTTTCACTTCAGTGTCATTTGAAACGCAGAAGCTATATTGACCATCCCAAATGCCTTAACACTTTCTGGTGCCAGTGTAGTAATAGAAAGCGGGAGGACACTGTTTATCCTGGTGAAGCCATACCTTAACCTTTTTTTACTTCCTGTTGCAGTTATTGTTATAACAGGAAATCAGTGAACATCTTCTAAGTCAGGGATCAGGAACCTTTTTGGCTGAGAGAGCCATAAACGCCACATATTTTATAATGTATTTCCGTGAGAGCCATACAATATGGCTCAAACTGGGACAGTGCACATGCGCAGCTGAGGGCTGTCCCTGTTGCCATGGTGATGTGTACACAGTTGATCTGCCAGGCAGCGGAAGTGTCAAAGATGTCTTCAGCTTCTCTTGGGTTTCAGCAACATCCGCAAATTCCTCTGAGAACCAGACAGGAGAAATGCCGACTAACAGCTTGTACAATTAGCTAGCTGACTTGGGGGTTGATTCACTTTGTAGGACGAGATCCCTGCACTTTGGCCCAATAGGCTGCCTGTCAAGTGACTGACAGCCTATTGGGCCAATCAAAGTGCGGCGATCTCGTCCTACAAAGTCACTGGACCTGACAGGATCCAGGGTGGGATAATTGGAGCTTCCGTTAGTTTTGGGGGGAGCGCGAGTAAGTTAGCAGTGCATGCTACAGCAGTAGAGTGCCTACTCTAAAAATTTGAGTTGCGCTGTCACACTAAGCTGCGCTGCTTGATCAATGTAGCTTAGTGAATCAACCTCTAATGATTTGTCATTGAGCCAGATGCAGCCATCAAAAGAGCCACATCTGGCTCCCGAGCCATAGGTTCCCTACCCCTGTTCTAAGTGGACATTTAAAGTAAGAAATTAGGTAGCTTTATTGGACACCATGTTGTGTTTTAGAAAACATTTGTTACTACTACAAGTAGCTTCCTCAGTTTAAATAAGGTGAAGGAAGAAATAGCCAGACCATTTGTTTGTACAAATAAATTACATACTCCAAAATCCATCTTGTCTTAAAAATGTCAGTCAGTAAAAATTTTAAGCAGCATTATATGTTAATCTATATGTTAATACTCCCCCCCCCCCCCCCCTTCCTTTCACTATATGGATGTTTGGATATAACTGTTCTAGTTTGACATAGATGACACTGCTTACAAAGCACCTCACTATACTCAGAAGACAAGACACAGAATATTTATATTGCACTTTTCTCCTGGTGGGCTCAAAGCGCAGCCACTCGGGTGCACTCAGTAGGCAGTAGCAGTGTTAGGGATTCTTGCCCAAGGCCTCCTTGCTCCATAGATGCCGGCTTACTGGAGAGGAAGGCCGAGATTCGAACCCAAGTCGCCTGTGCCAAAGGCAGAGCCCTATCCAGAAGCATATCCTTTGTTCCTAAGGTGTAGGTAGACTGTAGAGCTTTGACCTTCCTGTACGTATAATGTACACTTTGTGATGCATCTCTGGATCCTCAGGCAGATAAGAAACGGATGGAGGAGTCTCTTGGACAAGTCACTGACCAAGAACAAGAGTTTTCCATGGCAAGACGGGAAATGGAAACCCGATTGGACGAAGCCCAGAGGAGCCTAAAGCGTTTGACACTAGAGTATGACGAGCTACAAGAGTGTTACCAGGAGGAAATCCGGCAGAAGGATCAACTAAAGAAGACTAAAAATGAACTAGAGGAGCAGAAGAGGCTGCTGGACAAATCCATGGACAAGCTGACCAGAGAGGTGAGACAGTCCTAGTGGTGGTTTACTCAGCCTCCCCCCCCCCCCATCCACTATCAACAGATATACTCTGCAAAGCAGGTCTTACATGATACCAATGTCCTAGGCATGTCCAATGTCCAGCCCAAGGGCCGAATGCGGCCCGCCAAGCCTTTTGTGGTGGCCCTCAAAGCATTCTACAGCCGTTAATTCCATGCGGCCCACAGGCCATAGCTGTGGTGCCACATGCAGGGGCCGCCTCGTATAGTCACTCTGCCTCCCCCTCTGCTCACCTGAAGGTTATTAGCCACTGCCACTATGCCAGCAGCAGTAACAGCCACTGATTAGCAGCTGCCACTGTGCCAGCAGCAGTAACAGCCACTGATTAGCAGCCATCACTGCGCCAGTTGCAGTAACAGGCTCTGATTAGCAGCCACCACTATGCCAGTAGCAGTAACAGGCTCTGACTAGCAGCTACCAGTGTGCCAGCAGCAGTAACAGCCACTGATTAGCAGCTAGTAGTGTGCCAGCAGCAGTAACAGCCACTGATTAGCAGCTAGTAGTGTGCCAGCAGCAGTAACAGCCACTGATTAGTAGCTGCCACTATGCCAGCAGCAGTAACAGCCACTGATTAGCAGCTGCCACTGTGCCAGCAGCAGTAACAGCCACTGATTAGCAGCCATCACTGCGCCAGTTGCAGTAACAGGCTCTGATTAGCAGCCACCACTATGCCAGTAGCAGTAACAGGCTCTGACTAGCAGCTACCAGTGTGCCAGCAGCAGTAACAGCCACTGATTAGCAGCTAGTAGTGTGCTAGCAGCAGTAACAGCCACTGATTAGCAGCTAGTAGTGTGCCAGCAGCAGTAACAGCCACTGATTAGTAGCTGCCACTATGCCAGCAGCAGTAACAGCCACTGATTAGCAGCTGCCACTGTGCCAGCAGCAGTAACAGCCACTGATTAGCAGCCATCACTGCGCCAGTTGCAGTAACAGGCTCTGATTAGCAGCCACCACTGTGCCAGCAGCAGTAACAGCCACTGATTAGCAGCTGCCACTATGCCAGCAGCAGTAACAGCCACTGATTAGCAGCTGCCACTATGCCAGCAGCAGTAACAGCCACTGATTAGCAGCTACCAGTGTGCCAGGAGCAGTAACAGCCACTGATTAGCAGCTACCAGTGTGCCAGGAGCAGTAACAGCCACTGATTAGCAGCTGCCACTGTGCCAGCAGCAGTAACAGCCACTGATTAGCAGCCATCACTGCGCCAGTTGCAGTAACAGGCTCTGATTAGCAGCCACCACTGTGCCAGCAGCAGTAACAGCCACTGATTAGCAGCTGCCACTATGCCAGCAGCAGTAACAGCCACTGATTAGCAGCTGCCACTATGCCAGCAGCAGTAACAGCCACTGATTAGCAGCTACCAGTGTGCCAGGAGCAGTAACAGCCACTGATTAGCAGCTACCAGTGTGCCAGGAGCAGTAACAGCCACTGATTAGCAGCTACCAGTGTGCCAGGAGCAGTAACAGCCACTGATTAGCAGCTGCCACTATGCCAGCAGCAGTAACAGCCACTGATTAGCAGCTGCCACTATGTCAGTAGCACTATGTCTGCATACTAAAAGAGACATGCTATCTGTACAAGGTATATGGGTTATTTCCCGTTGAAATGTTTTATTTGACAAAAATGTCACAGACATAGTGTACCTAATGCAATCAGCAAAAATTGTTTCATTTGACTAGATTGGCCCCACAGCACTCTCAAGAACGTAGGTATGGCCCTTGGCAATAGCACTCTCAAGAACGTAGGTATGGCCTCTAGGACCAGGACACCCTGGTCCTAGAAGCTAAGAAAAAACATTTGTTATGCTCACACATTGTAATCCCAGGGCAGAGGAGCCGAACCGCTGGCAGCCAGACAGAAACCACTTTATGTGCAGAGGTCCTGTCGTCCTAATAGCCAGACACTGCCATGCTGCCAGGCCTCTATAAATGTTTTTTTTAAAGGGCAGACCGAAGTGCCTTATCGGTGTGAGGCTGACCCATCCCTCTCCATGCCATGTGTGATGCAATCATTGAGCAGCTGGCCCAATAGTATTCATGCCTTGTCGTTTATGTCCTATCCTCTAGTTGGACAACATGTCGAGTGAGTCTCGGGACTCCCTGCAGATCCTGCAGCTCCAACTGGAGGAATACAAAGAGAAATCTCGCAGGGAGATCACTGAATCTCAGAAACAGTCCAAAGAGAAGACAGCTGAGGCCGAGAGACTGCAGGGCACCATCATCCGCCTGCAAGAAGAGGTAATCACTCACATCAATGTTAGTAGATGTAGCTGAAGAATGAGATGAAGTTCATGTTGAGATGTGGCTGATGTCTTTAGGTTTAGGGTTGAAAGTAGCGATGGGTTGAGTTGTAGGTAGTTGTGGTTTAGGAATGGGAGGTTACCATAGGCCGAGTAAGAGGTAGTGGAGGCAAGAGCTGAATTGGGCTGCCAGTCAGAGGCCATTCTAGGCTGGGATACTATGTACTGTAGTTGTAGGCTGAGAGGTAGAGATAGTTTTAGGTGTGGAAAGACATGAATTTGTAGGGAGGGATAGAGCGTAGCTATAGGTTTAGTGTGTGAAGTAATTGTAGGCAGGATTACAAAATTGTTGTAGGTTGAGAGTGGGTGTTTTTTTATTGGCCGGCATAGGTGGTACTGTATTTTTCAGACCATAAGATGCTCCAGACCATAAGATGCACCTAGGTTTAGAGGACAAAAAACGGGAAAAAATAGTAAATCTGGTGCATCCATGGTGTCCATGCACCTTGTGGATCTTCTCCCTTCAACATTCCCCAATTATTATTTTCCCCTTGAACCTCTTGTGTCCTTCTGTCTCCTCCTTGTGACTTCCTGTGTCCCTGTTTCCTTCTCTGTACCCCTCTGGCCCCATTTGCCCGCCTGGGTTGCTTTTGTCCCCTCCCCCTCCATGGCCTCTGCTCCCCCCACCTGTACCTAGAGGCACCAGTGTGCTGAGAGGTGGCTATCACATGTTTGTAAACCCACGCTCACTTTCCTGGAGCTGCTCGGCAGGAGCTGGCTGGCGGCCTGGATGGAACTGCTCTCTGTAGTCCCTCAGTGATGACCAGCCCAGCTCTGTGCATGTAGCATAGACAACTGGATGGGACTGCTGGTGGCTGCCAAGGAATTATTAGAGAGCTTGACTGAGTGGGCTGTATAGGCAACACCATCCAGCCCAGCTCTGTGCTCCATGGCTGATGTTATCAGCATGGCTCCAGGATGGTGAATGTTGGGGAGAGGTAACAACCACATTGGCCATGGAATGGGGGCAGCCAGCACACTTTAAGCAAACCTGAAGCTAAGTTTAAATAAAAAAATAGATACTTCCCGATGGAGAGAGAAGGTTCTGGGTCCTACAGAGCTTTCCTCTCCTGGTCTGCTCTTTCCAGTGCCATCACTGCCACTGAAATCTCCTGCCGCGGGAGACTTCCGAAGTCTTCAGGAGCCCGAGTGCTCCCGAAGACGGCTGGCACCGTACTGTGCATGCGCAATTGTGGAAGAGAGCGTGCTCATGTAGGTGCAGTGTGGATCCACCCGTCTTCTGAAGCACTCGAGCTCCCAAAGACTTCCAAAGCCTCCTGTGATAGCACTAAGGTGAGGGTGCTGGAACGAGGGGACCAGGAGAGTAACGGGAAGGCTTTATAGGACCAAGAGCCTTCCCTCTCCATAGGTTAGTATCGTGTTTTGTTTTAATTTCACTTCAGGTTTGCTTTAAAGGAGTGCTATGGTGTGCTGAGTGGATTTTATTTGAAGAGAATCTGAAGCCAATTCAAATACTTCTTTTTATCGGCTACTTATGTAAAGCAATATCAGCAGTGCTGAAACGCCACCTTCTCCTGCAGAATGAGGTCTTTATACCCCCCAAATCCCCGGGGCAAAAATCGGGGAGCGCTTCATAGTAGAGGCAAAGCTTTGCGCAGTAGCTCTGCCTCTACTGGAGTCAGTCTCCACTGATCGCCACCTCTCCCCGCCCCTCTCATACTTCTTTCACTGAGAGGGGCAGGGAGAGGCGGAGATCTGTGGAGATTGATGCGACTGGAGGCAGAGCTACAGCCCAAAGCTCAGCCTCCCCCGGGCAGCAAAATCCACGACCTGGAAAGTCATGGAATTTTGCCCCGGGATTTGGGGGGTATAAAGGCCTCATTCTACCGCTGCAATGCGGCGTTTCAGCACTGCTCATATTGCTTAACATAGCAGGTAAAAATAAGTATTTTAATTGGCTTTAGACTCTCTTTAATAAAATAAATTATATGAAAAAGAGGTCCAAGTTATATATATATTAATATATATATTATATGTAAATATGTATATATGAAAATGGCCCTTAAAAATTAAAGTGATAGTCACGGTACCTACAGCTGCAGCCGGGGCAACGTCGATATCTCTGGCTCTGCTGAGGACACCATAGAGCCATGCGCAGTATGAACTCTAGCAGAGCCAGAGATACTGCAGGGGTGCCTCAGAGATCAACAGACACATCGCCAGCAACAAGAGAGAGGTGTGTGAGGTTGGAACATACCACATTTCCTACCTCCTCCTCACAGGGAGAGAATCTCAGAACAGAATGCTCTGCCCCTTTACGGTGTGGTTCATCAGGTGAACCCTGGTTCTCATCAGGACTTACAGGGTTTGGCAGAGGATGGCGTCTAAGGAACCAGAACGTTTTTGCCTATAGACACCCTAGATGCAACTGGCCCTGTTACATTTGTAATGTTTAATGAATCTTGGTTTCTGCTGAGGGCACAAAAGGTTGGGGGTCAGAATGTGGTGCATAACTCTATAGAGCTGCCCTGCCTCATATCAGCAGTCCAGGTTGCCTTGGTAGTGGTTTTGTGATGTGGTAGAACGGGAGTTGCGTAACATATAGGTGCGCCTGATATCTGCAGAAATTGGGCAGGTTCTCTTTCAGGAAATGAGTGAGGTCAGGTCAGGTAGTAGTGTGATGATCCCTGGTTCGAATCCCAGCCAGGGCACTATCTGCAAAGAGTTTGTATGTTCTCTCCGTGTCTGCGTGGGTTTCCTCCGGGCACTCTGGTTTCCTCCCACATTCCAAAAACATACGGATAAGTTAATTGGCTCCCCCTAAAAAATTGGCCCTAAGACTACAGTACTTACACTACATAATATAGACATATGGCAATGGTAGGGATTAGATTGTGAGCTCCTTTGAGGGACAGTTAGTGACAATAATATATATATATATATATATATATATATATATATATATATATATATATATATATATATATATATATATATATATATATATATATATATACACTGTACAGCGCTGCGTAATATGTCGGCGCTATATAAATACTAAATAATAATAATAATAATAATCACGCCATCAAGTCTAAATATCCAAATATCTGGTACACCATGGAGTCGTTTTGGAAACTGCACTGGCACTTTTATTAATCCAAAGTGTAAAAAATTGTAATAGGCCACAAAGAGCTGAATTTTTTTTTTTAGGTTAAAGGGGGGCCCTACCATTTATTGGTATAAAGTTACCAATAAATTGCTTAGTCAGTGTAACTTTGAGGCAGAAATGTGAACTTTCTGTGACATGCCAGCAGGTGGCGCTGTGGTATTGACAATGAGGTTTTTTTGCATCCCTCAGGTGCAGCGGCTGAAGCAGGCTCTGCAGGATAGTCAAGCAGACAGGGAGAACGCAGTGCTGGACAAGGAGCTGGTCGTTCAGAGACTGCAAGCTCTGGAACAGGATGTGGATAGCAAGAAACGTTCCCAGGATGATCGTTACCGCCAGGTGAAAGTCTTAGAGGTAAGTCGTCTTGTCCTCCAAGGACAGTGTTACCAATTCAGTGGCCCAAATGTAGTGTGTAAAACTGTAAGAAAGTCCCTTAAAACTTTTACTTGTAAATGAAACCGGTCATCTTTGTTAGGCTAGCTTGAGGCATTAACATGAGGGATTACTTTCTTCAGGACAAAGTGAAGCGCCTGGAGGCGGAGCTGGACGAGGAAAAGAATACGGTGGAGCTGATGACTGATCGGGTGAATCGCAGCCGGGACCAGGTAACGCCACACACGTGTGTCAGCTCACACTACTTCACCATGGTTACAGGGCAGCACACTGAGACCAGCATTCTAGGGTGAACCACACACTTGTTTCAGCTCACACTACTTCACCATGGTTACAGGGCAGCACACTGACACCAGCATTCTAGGGTGAACCACACACACTTGTTTCAGCTCACAATACCTCACCGGGATTGCAGGGCAGTATACTGAGACCAGCATTCTAGGGTGCACCACACACTTGTTTCAGCTCACAATACCTCACCAGGGTAACAGGGCTGCACACTGAGACCAGCATTCTAGGGTGAACCACACACTTGTTTCAGCTCACACTACTTCACCATGGTTACAGGGCAGCACACTGAGACCAGCATTCTAGGGTGAACCACACACTTGTTTCAGCTCACACTACTTCACCATGGTTACAGGGCAGCACACTGAGACCAGCATTCTAGGGTGAACCACACACTTGTTTCAGCTCACACTACTTCACCATGGTTACAGGGCAGCACACTGAGACCAGCATTCTAGGGTGAACCACACACTTGTTTCAGCTCACACTACTTCGCCATGTTACAGGGCAGCACACTGAGACCAGCATTCTAGGGTGAACCACACACTTGTTTCAGCTCACACTACTTCGCCATGGTTACAGGGCAGCACACTGAGACCAGCATTCTAGGGTGAACCACACACGTGTGTCAGCTCACACTACTTCACCATGGTAACAGGGCAGCATATTGAGATCAGCATTTTAGGCTCTGCAGACTCCAGCATCACTACAGTACAGAGCACTTGGGGAGGGGTAGAGAGGTTGGAGGCTGGGCCCTGTACACAAGAGCCTGCTGCACACTGAATAGGGACTGTCCACAAATCTTTGCAAAACTTTGTATGATTCCTTATCTGCGGTTCAGCAGATGCAGTCATTAAAACAATTGTGCAGAGAGCAGAAAGTTCTCTCCATGCCCTTAGTTGTCAGTCTCTCAGGGCTGGGAAAATAAACTACTCCCCCACGGAGCCCCCTGCGGCTTCTGGGCTCCCCTGCAAATCCATCCCTTGCAGGGTCTATTGTTATGCCCCTGGTTTCAAAAATATTTTAGTGATAAAAAAGTACCACAAAAAAAGTAAAAATACAGAGTGTAATCCCTCAGGGGGGGTCTCTTATTACACACAGACGTGAACATTGCTTTAGTGTACTGTGTGACATGAGCTTGGTTAGCGCCCTCTGTTGGCATTGGTCTCATTTCTCTCTTCTCTACTATCTTCAGATGGATCAGTTGAGAGCAGAACTGATGCAGGAACGGAGCAGCCGGCAGGATCTGGAGTGTGACAAGGTGTCTCTGGAGAGACAGGTGAGAGTGGCGCTGAGCAGTATGATCATTAATACACAGCCAGGTTTCTTTAAAGTGGGACCCCGAAACCATACGTGTAAATTCTGAAAGACACTGCTATTGATCTAAATTAAGGTGCAGCTAAACTCAGAAATAGTTTTTTTTTTTTTCTCTGACTGCAGAATATAAGGATGATTTATAGCAAAGAGCTTTTCTGTGTGCAAGAACAATAACAGTGTACTAATTACAGATTTAACTGGATATTACATTATTACACTAGATGACAGCTTCCACATTACCTGCTGTCACCAGTGGGGAGAATTGTGATTTTCACAATCACCTACACGGCCTAGTAATTTTGACTTGCCCAGTCCCAAGCTCCAAACAATTAGCAATAAATGTGCCTGCAAGCCAGAATTATCGGAATCTATTCGTCTTGACCATCTCTTTACTGTCCACCACTTTGTCCTGGTGCTGAGCCCTAATTGCAGTCGAAAGCAAGACCGCCTCTTCACTGGAATGAGAGTCTGTCCGCTTCCTACTCAACATAGCCACCTAGTGGCAAGTAGTAACTGTGGTGTTGGTCGTAAACAAAGTTACAGCTTTTCAGGTCATACAACTCCAGATGGGTACGGAAGCAGTGGGAGCAGATACTGGAGGAAAATGGGGGGGGGGGGGGGGGAGGGAGAAGGGTTGGAAATCAGGAGGTTGTGGTGGAGCATTTTATATAACTGATGTACGAGTCATAATAATCCTACCTAATAAAAGGCAAGTGTCTCTGCGTCCCATGTCCGTGTGTCAGTGCTTTTTAGTTCTGCACATGTGCAGGAACGCAGAGACCCTGCCGAGAGCTGGGGGAAATGACGGGAAGCAGAGGAGGACGAGTCCAGAAGGAGGTGGGCCTGTGCGCATGTGTAATTAAAGGGGGGGAAGAGAGCCATGTGTGACGTCACAGGAAGCGAGAAGAACAGATGAGATCCCGGTACGGCAATGGTAACAGTTACAGGCCGCTCCGCTGCCCATTTTACTGTGCGGGGGGAAGGGGACACTGGGGGACATATTAGGAGGGAGAAGGTTAATGGCGGCAGCGGCCATCCATGCCGCATACCGGGCTGGTGCCTCGATCGGCTTTTTTTCCCCCTCACTCCCCAGCGGCCGGGACCAGGGGGGGACAGCGGGACGGCCCCCCAAAATCGGGACCATCCCGCCGAAAACGGGGCGGTTGGGGGCCCTGCATAAGTGTACAGCAACTTCCACCATACTGGGAAAAATGGTGGCAAATGGTGGTACAATATTGCCCCCTACTGTGTCAGGGACAGTACTGAGGAACAACATGTACCCAGTACACAAATCACTTCTATTGATTACATAAAACCAGTGAGGGTGAAACAGTTTTATAATTATGGATTTGCTGAGTAATCACCATAGTTGACCATTTCAAAGCTTGTAGAGAGTCAGGGGAAAGAGTGACATCCAATTAGACTACGAGGATCATCACATGTATCCCACACAACAATCTGCAAGAGTATTAGTGCCAAATACTAAAGTCTTACAAAATAGGGCGGCCGAGACCTCCTGGCAGACGGAGGCGCTTGGCCAGCTACAAGACTCAGTCACTCCCTATCTGCCTGATGAAGCGGGAATTATTCTGCGAAACATGTTGCACTGTGGAGTTATTGATTAAAGTTTTTTGAACTACACTCATGTAGACCTGTGTCTTCTATGGAGAGTTAAGTCTACCACTACCTCCCATTTTTTATCAGTTTTAGAATAATTGCGCTTATTCTGTTGGCGCCTCTGTTTCAGTTAGTTTTCTCCTAGTCGTCTAGGTGGATGCATAACCCATCTCTGTACTTTAGGATACCTTTTAGCCTAGACAAAGGAGTTATATCAATACTGTATGGACTTTTGTGATTGAAGTAGGGGTACCTCTACAGAGGTATAACATTTTTGGTAGTATCAGTATAGAAGACCTGTGTCTTCTATGAAGAGGTAAGTCCACCACTACCTCCCATTTTTATCCGTTTTAGAATAATTGCTCTTATTCTGTTGGCGCCCCTGTTCCAGGTAGTTTTCTCCTAACCCTCTAGGCTGATGTATATCCTATCTCTGTACTTTAGGATACCTTTTAGCTCAGACAAAGGAGTTCTATCAATACTGTATAGACTTTTGTGATTGAAGTAAAGGGGACCTCTGCAGAGGTATAACATTTTTGGTAGCATGAGCATTTGGATCGCCATTCCTCTCCCTAACCTCCATTCTTCCATCAGTCTACCAAGAGGAGCATTTGTTTTATTGTGATTACCACAGAACAGAGTTGGAAAATCATTAGCCAGGACGATATCCAGTTACAGCATTTCTGACTCACAGAACTTCAAATTAAATTTAGCTTCATATAATTTTGAGGTTATTTTGGGCATATTTACTGGAAGGGCTGTAGAATTAGTATAATTGACCTTGAGGCCGGAGGATTTATGAAATGAGTCAACAAGCTGAAACAAATTAGATAATGGCTTGTATGTTGTGCGTAGCGTTATATCATCAGCGTAAAGGCTCATCTAAAATCCAATCTCGTTTATTATTTATTCTGAATAATAGTATCAGTCCCAATTTATAGCCCTGAATAATGTTATTCGTCCCAATTTATAGCCCTGAATAATGGTATCAGTCCCAATTTATAGCCCTGAATAATGGTATCGGTCTCAATTTATTTTCCTGAATAATGGTATCAGTCCCAATTTGTATTCCTAAATCAGTCCCAATTTATAGCCCTGAATAATGGTATCAGTCCCAATTTATATTCCTAGAATTATATTCCAATCGATTTTCCTATTTGTACAACCTCCTTTTACTTCTCATGCTGTTTCTAAACATAAACCTAAATCTCACCCTCTCCTTCCGTCTCTCTGCCTTGTCCTCCTCCTGCTTCCTGCAGGGAACATTTCACCAAACCCCCTGGGCCCTCTCTGCCACCTCACTCCCCCCTGCTAATCAAACTGCTAATGGCAAGCCACGTGCACATCCCAAGTGCTATAACCTCAATAATATTCCAATCCCCCCAACCGATCTTTGCTGCTCTCTAGAATGCCCACTCACCCTTTATCCATGATCTTTTAACTTCAAATGCCTTCACATTCTTTGGGGTTACTGAAACCTGGCTGATTCCTTCTGACAGTCTCACCTGCCACTCTCTCTTATGGGGAATTCCACTTTAGTCATATCCCTAGAAGCGGGAATAAACCTGGTGATGGTGTGGGTATTATCCTCTCTGATAGATGATCCTTCAAGCTGCTCACTTCTAATACTAATAATTCTGTTGCCACCAAACTTCTGTCACACACCTCCTCCTATGGCTTGTCTCAGTGGTCCACTGCTCCAACTCACACTGATGGCCATGTGCTTGACCTCATATTCACTTATCTCTGTTCTGTCGCTAATTTTACTAATGCTCCACTCCTGCTCTCTGACCATAATTTACCTTACTTCTCTCTCTCTCTCTCTCTCTCTCTCTCTCTTTCTCTTTCTCTCTCTCTCTCTCTTTCTCTCTCTCTCTCTCTCTCTCTCTCTCTCTCTCTCTCTCTCTTCTCTCTCTCTCTCTCCTTTTCTTACTACTCTGGCACAAGCACATGCAATCTGTTTCTGATGCCCTGACACCTCTCCTCACATCATCCTTTACATACCCATACTCAGCAGCTACACACTACCACAGCTCAATCACTAAAAGCCATGGATGCTTTTGCCCTCTTACCAATGTCCACCCTCATCGTATCAGTCTCCAACCATCGCTGACCTTAAAGGGAATCTGAAGTGAAAATAAACGTATGATGTAATGATTTGTATGCGCTGTACACCTAATAAATAGAACATTAGTAGCACAGATATGGGTCTCATATTGTTTTCAAGTATAGGAAGAGTTAAAGAACTTCAGTTTTTATCTATGTAAAAGAGCTTCTCTGAGCTATTCAACCCAACTTGGTTAGAGACAGTACTATCTTCTGAAGCACTTATACATCAAAGAAACCGTGAAAAACTACTTCAGATAAGGTTTTACTGCAGGGGAGTTTAACGGATCATTAGCTCTGCTCTGTTTCATAGTTTAAATACAAGTTTAATTGCAAATATGACAGAATGATGCAATGTTATAAAAAAACAAAAACAAAGCTATATAACTTAACCACTTTACCCCCCGCAGTACGGATTTCTCCGCCCCTTTTTCCATCCTTATAAAACCAAAGGACGGAGAAATCCGTACCTCCCAAGCTACCGCCGCTGTCCGCGCTCCCGCCGCTTGGGCGCACGCTCCCCCCGCCCGTGCACGCCGCTGCCCGCTCGCCCGGAGATCAATGAACTGGAAAATCCATTCCCGTTCGTTGATCTAAGCCCACGCAATGATCTGCTGCTTCTGTGAGAAACAGCACGATCATTGTGATTTTCCCAGCCTCATAGTGCTTCTTGTAAGCAAACAAAGACTCACTGTGGCCAAATAGTAAAACTACACCCTTAAGCATTTTACATATACAAATACATTAATTTTACACAATAAAATTAACTCATTATCTCCCACACTCCCCAATTTTTTTTCTTGTAATTAAAAAAAAAATACAATAAAAAAAAAACATAAATAGTTACCTTAGGGACTGCATTTTTTAAATCTTTATGTCAAGAGGGTATAACACTGTTACTTTATAAACTATGGGCCTGTAATTAGGGATGGCTGCAAAACTGAAAAAAAATGCATCTTTATTTCCAAATAAAATATTGGCGCCAAACATTGTGATAGGGACATAATTTAAACGGTTTTATAACCGGGACAAACGGCAAATACATTTCATGGGTTTTAATTACAGTAGCATGCATTATTTAAAAACTATAATGACCGAAAACTGAAAAATAATGATTTTTTTCCCCACATTTTTTCCTATTTTCCCATTAAAACACATTTAGAATAAAATAATTCTTGGCATAATGTCCCACCTAAAGAAAGCCTAATTGGTGGCGAAAAAAACAAGATATAGTTCATTTCATTGCGATAAGTAATAATAAAGTTATAGACGAATGAATGGAAGGAGCGCTGAAAGGTGAACATTTCTCTGGTGTTTCAGGGGTAAATCCCCTCGGTGGTGAAGTGGTTAAAATAAAAATATGAGACTATTTTCTTTGCTACTAATGTTGTATTAATTGTTTGTACAACACATACAATTCATTATATCATAAGTTTTTTTTCTTTTTTTTTGCTCTTGTGTAACTTTTAACAACTTTAGAAATGCTTACTCTTTCTTGATCTGTCATCAGCGTTTGATACTGTTGACCATACTTTACTCCTACAGATACTTTCATCTATAGGCATAAGGGCCTCACCCTCTCTTGGATATCTTCCTATCTCTCTGAAAGGTCTTTCAGTCTCTTAAGCTGGCCACTAATGGTCCAATTTCTAGTGAAAAATCGTTCAAGCGATCAGAAATTCTGATCGGATTGGTTGTAAATAATCTCCATTGGTGGACACAATCGATTATGAACGAGTGAAAAAAATGTCGCCCGAATGAATTGGATTTTCTTGGTGGTCGTGATAGATAGGAAGCAAAGATTGGTTAGTTGATGGTGTAGTGAACGATTTTTCGTCCGATCAGAATTTCTAATCGCTCAAACGATTTTTCGCTAGAAATTGGACAGTTAGTGGCCACCTTTACTCGGATCAGACCTCTTCTCCACATCCTTTGTCTGTGGGGGTACCTCAAGGCTGTGTCCTTGGTCCCTTCCGCTTTTCCATCTGCATGCACAACCTTGGCAACTTAATTAATTTGGTTTTCAATACCACTTAAATGTAACACAACTGCACCTCTCGGCCCCAGCCCTTAACTCCCTCCTCACATGTGTTCCAGACTTCTTGTCTGTTATATCCTCTTTCATGACCTCTCGCTTCCTAAAACGTAATATGTGTAAAACAGAACTAATCGTCTTTCCACCATCTCTGTCCACCTCTCTACCTGATATAACAATAAATGTTAAAAACTCCCGTATAACTTCAGTTCCCAAATCACATTGCTTAGGGGTAGTATTTGATTCCCCTCTCTCATTTATTCCTCACATTCACTCCCTAACCAGCTCCTGTCATCTCCAACTAAAAATTATATCTTGCAACCAACCTTTTCTCACTCAGGACACAACTAAAATGTTAATACATACTCTTATTATATCAGGTTTTTTTCTCAGTAATATTTTGCTAGATTTATGAAACAGCGTTCCTGCTTCTCAGGCTTCTTACAGTAATATTCTGTACACATCGTCTCAGAATGTTTATATACCCCAAATTAAGCCCAGATTCCACACCTTCCACATGCCTTCATCCCCAGTCGGCTATGTAAATGTGGGGTGTGTTGCCAGGAGACGCAGGTGAATCAATGCAGAAGGAATGTGCTGAGTACACCCAGTGTTTATTTACTGGCCCCATAGCGGAATTATTGTTGAAGTGATACCACTTTCAGCCTGCAGATGGTGCCAAACCATAACACATGTTTGGAAGGCATGGCTCAGTTCTTTGTATTAAAATAGAATGTTACATCACCATAGCGACTTGTCACTGGTAGCCTGACACCACAGTACCAACCGAAGCTGGCCATTCACTATTCATTTACCACTCCATTTTGTTTTTGATCAATATTCCAATCTATATTAAGGGCTAAAATCAATCAAAAGATAAATCTGTAATGTTGGTTTTTAGTCGGTCGTAAAATAATTTATCATAATATCGATTATAATATTGATTGTACTTTAGATAGTTCTATTGATCAAGAACAAAAAAATCAAGTGATAATTAAATAGTGTATGGCAAGCTTGTGGGCCTACTTCCAATAGCATGGCGAATTGGATGCAGCACCCATTGCATACCGGCCCTACGGCTACGTTTCCACTGTAGAGTGACATTTTCGCATGCAAAAAATCGTATAAGATTTTTTTGATTGGTGAAAATTCGCATGTAAATGTTTATGCAAATTTTCGCGTACGGAAACTCGCATTAGTTAAAAATAACATAATCTGCCTGGTAACAGATTAGTCATGACTGCTGGCAACTACCTGTAACTATGGCTCTAATGCGAATTTTTGGGCAAATAACGCAAAAATTCGCATTGCCTATACAAAGAATTGTACGCGAATCGTATGCGATGTCCCAAAAAATGATACAGGACCTCAGATTTTTCCACGCGTACAAACGTGTGCGAAAATTCGCATTTAATGGAAACAGCCCCATTCACTACCATTAGTTGCAAAATCAATGCGAATTTTCTGAGAGAAAAATCTGACACAAAACGCGCAAGTGGAAACCAGGCCGTTATTACCGGTAAATGGCATGATAGTGATCTTTCAGTGGTATCATTGTTAGGATGGCACTATGGCAACCAGGGCTGTGGAGTAAAAAAAAATCATCTGACTCCTCAGTTTATGAAACCTCCGACTCCAGGTACCCAAAATTTACTTTGACTCCACATCCCTAATAGCACCCTTTCAGTGTGGTAGCACTACAGCCTAATAGCTGTGCAAGGTACAGATCTGGAAGCGCCTCACATTTAATTCGCGTTTATCGTCCTATCTCAAAGGCTGGCTACACACAGTGCAATCCATTCAGTTCCATCACAAGCCAATGAATCTAGCAAGTCAACAAAAGGATACTTTCTACGCCCTTTCTTTTATTCAACCACAAAATGACTCTGTGCTTCATAGGCATGGCCAGTTGTATGTGGTCGGTGTTGGTCATGGAGAAAATCCGAAGACGGAAAAAAGAAAAGTTGTTTAATGACTATCTGTACAAGATTTCCTTGCAAGCTTTCCAAACTTTAATTTTCTACTTCAGGCATGGTCCAGAAACTGGATGAGAACCTTAGGAAGCTATTTCTTACGTGCACAAACTTCTACAGTATTTGGTTTTCTGGGTGTACACAGCAACTTGAAACTTGATACCGTTTAGTTTAACAAAGCCCCACTTCCTTTGAAATATTGAATTGAACTGTATCAGGTTTCACTCAGAAAATCACATACAGTATGCAGGTGAAACTCAAAAAATTAGAATGTCATGCAAACATTAATGTCAGTAATATTGAACCAAACCATTTAAAGGCTCAGGAACCCTTTGCAGGTGTTTTGGATGAATTAGCTGATTACAGTCGACACTTTGAGCCAAGAATATTGAACATTTTCACAGTATTCTAATGGTCTGAGATTTTAATTTGGGGGTTTTCATAAGATGTAAAAAGCCATATCAAAATTACAACAAATAAATGCTTGAAATATCTAACTTTGCATGTAAGGAGTCTACTTCATATATTAGTTTCAGCTTTTAAGTTGAATTACTGAAATAAATGAACTTCTGTACGATAGTTTAATTCTTCCAGTTTCACCTGTAAGTTTGTGTATGCAAGAAATAACATTAAGAGCTGTTATCACTTGTGTGCGGATGCAGAATGGAAACAGCGCATCCGCGAGGCAACAACATACCCGACCATTCCGCGTCCAGTGGTGTAGCAATAGGGGGTTCAGAGGTAGCGACTTCATCGGGGCCAGAGGGGCCCACCCTCAACCACAGTATTAGCTCTCTATTGGTCCTGTGCTGGTAATAATCACTTCTATAGGTGCTTTTATAAATAGTAATCATTAACAAACTATTCCCCATCCCCTTCTTGCAGCTCTGACACTGTGGTTGTCCTTGAAGGGTTTGGGGCGCTGTACCAATTGTTATGTATAGAGCACTTGGGAGGGCCCAATGTAAACCTTGCATCAGAGCCCATAGCTCCTAAGCGGACTGTCCGCGTCCGCATATAGGCATGCGTTAATCAACTCCGCCTGTATGCATCACCGCTCACCTGTCTTGCTGCCTCTGCTCGGTCCCTTCAACAGTCCGAGGCCAGCAGAAGCATGGCTCTTTATAGGCTGCAACAACAAGACAGTTAAAATGCTTGGCACTACTGATGATTTATTGCTTCAGTCACTTGACTTCACAAAGCAAGAGACCATCTTGTGCATAGCATACAGTATAAAAGGTGATGCTTATCATGAGCAGCGTTGTGGAGATGTGGGATGACTTTCATAGGCTGCAGCAGGCCAATTCTCCCTAGCAACAGGGAGAATGGAGAATGTTAATTGGTTCAACATGAACCAATCAAAATTCTCCCTGTTGTTGAGGATTCCCATTGGATTTTTGCAGCCCAATGGAGATCCCCCTGGCCACCAGGCTGTTTAGAAGGCACCGAGCCGTGGTGATGGGCGGCAAGACACGCGAGTATGACGTCATGGTGGAGTGAATGCAGGCGAAATGGACAACGCAGATGCAGCGACTAGTCTAGTGGGAACAGTGTCCATTCTCATAGACTTTCTTTGGACACAGCCCAGGAAAATGTGGCAAGTTGGGACTCTGCGTTCCGTCTCGCGTTCCGTATCCCACGGATCCATGTGCAATCTGTGCTTTTTACAAGTGAAAGCAGATTCTATTCTTAACATCCGCTTCCTACGTTTAAAGAGAGTCTGAAGCCATTTATTTTATCTCTTTTTATTGCGCACTTACCTTAAGCATTAAGATCCAAGCTGATTCGTCGCATCCCCGCAGCAGAAGGTATTTATCCCTCTGAAATCCTAAAGCAAAAGTTTGCAGAATTTTGCTTCCTGGAAGAGGCAGAACTGTGCGCAGTGTTCTGCCTCTTCTCCAGTCAATCTCGGCCCCTCTGTCTTCTTTCACTGAGAAGGGCGGGGAGAGGCGGAGATCTGCAGAGATTGCCTGGATAAGAGGCAGAGCTACTGCACACAGTTCTGCCTTCTCCGGGCAGCAAAATCTGTGACTTGTAAAGTCATTGAATTTTGCCCCGGTATTTCAGGGGGCTAAATACCTCGTTCTGCTGCGGGGATGCAGCGAATCAGCTTGGATCTTAATGCTTAAGGAAACTGCGTAATAAAATAATTAAAATAAATGGCTTCAGACTCTCCTTAAAAGTGAACCTCCGGACTAAAAATCTACTCAGCAGAACTGAAAAGGTTTGGTGTTTCTTTAACAGTTTCACAGCATCAGAACTTTGTTTTTCTTACCACAGCATCATTTTTAGCTGCATTTTTAGCTAAGCTCCACCTATCAACAAAAACTGACCGGGCTTTTTGCCCCTGATGCTTTGAAAAGCATGATGGGATTTCCTATGTTGTTGTTCACGTTGCATAGCAACTGGGAGGGGTGATCAGCACACAGGACAGTTGGAACTGTGTCTCATGCTCCCTGCAGGGGCGTAGCAATAGGGGTTGCAGAGGTAGCGACCACATCGGGGCCCTTGGGCCAGAGGGGCCCCGAAGGGCCCTCCCCCAACTACAGTATTAGCTCTCTATTGGCCCTGTGCCCATAATAATGACTTCTATAGATACTTTGAATACTGGTAATCCTTAAGAAACTGTTTCCCATGCTTTTCTTGCACCTCTGACACTGTAGTTGCCATTGGCAGGTTTTGGTGCACCGTATCAATTGTTATGTATAGAGTGCTTGGGGGGGGGGGGGGCCCTTTGTCAAACTTGCACCGGGGCCCACAGCTCCTTAGCTACGCCACTGGCTCCCTGTCACCTCCTTTCAACCAAAAAGATGGCAGCCCCCAATTTGCCGGTTCTTTTAAAACAGGGTGGGTAAGAGATTATATTAACTATCTATTTTAATTAACATAACTAATGTAACTTAATGACAGTATGTTTGTTTAGGCTGAAGTTCCTCTTTAAGCGGAGCTTTAAAAACATATCGCACAGATACGTTTTTAAAGCAAGTGTGAATTGGACCTAACTTTAAGGTTCTGATGTAGTTCTCTATCATGCCTGAAAAAGAAACTTTCTTTTGAAAGCTTGCATAGAAATCTTGTACAGTTAGTCATTGAAGGTATCATCTAAACAACTTTTATGTTATGTCTTGGTAACACTAGGCATACAATACTAGCTCTTTCTGTAGGAAGTGACATGATGGTTGTATGTGAGTTTCAGGGGCAGTTATTGATTGCAGTTGGATATACAATCAGAGTTTTTGTGCCTTGCGAATAACTGGAAAAGCTTTTTTAGTTCTGGGTTCAGGGTTAGCGCTGTAGGATGTGTTGTTCTCTTCTCAGGGTCAGAGGCTCATAATGTGTCTGATGATGATTTCTTTGTGTAGTCATTGCTCACCACATCCTTCTATCTTTTCAGAACAAAGACATGAAGAGCCGCCTGGCCAGCATGGAGGGGCAGCAGAAGCCCAGCGCCAACGTGTCACAGCTGGAGGCCAGGCTGCTGGAGGTCCAGGAGAAGCTGCAGTTTGAGGAGAGGTAAAGGAGGCCACCGCTCATGACTGCACCAGTTATTAGAACACTTGTTCTATTATATATGAGATCATTAATCAGCTGCGACCTGCAGCTGATTATTTATGCACAGGACATGCATAGAGGCTCCGCCTATGCAGTGACATCATCCTGATCTCCTGATCAGTGTGTGAGATGACAAAAATGAGTCTGGTTCCCAAAGAGGACAATCGGGACTCGTCTGAAAGTTAAAGGACCACTCCAGCGAAAAAAGTAAGCAGTTAAAATCTGACAGAACCAAAAGGTTTGGGACTAGTCCATCTCCTCATGGGGGATTCTCAGGGTTTTCTTTGTTTCCAAAAGCATTTCCTTAATGGCAGTTTAACTGCCAAAGTAGTAAGAGCCTCCCTTCTCACTTGCATACTATGTTGGCAGCTAGACTTGGCAACTGCCATCCAGGAAGTGCTTTTAAAAACAAAAAAAACTCTGAGAATCCCTGTGAGGAGGCGGACTAGTCCAAAACGTGTCCGTCCTGTCAGATTTTAACTGCTTACTTTTTTTTTTAGCTGAAGTTGTCCTTTAAAGAGGAACTCCAGTGAAAATAATGTAATAAAAAAGTGCTTCATTTTTACAATAATTATGTATAAATGATTTAGTCAGTGTTTGCCCATTTTAAAATCTTTTAAATCCATGATTTACATTCTGACATTTATTACATGGTGACATTTTTACTGCTGGCAAGTGATGTAGCTGCTGCATGCTTTTTTGGCAGTTGGAAACCACTGTAAACAGCTATTTCCCACAATGCAACAAGGTTCACAGACAGGAAACTGCCAGGAGTACCATAGTCCTCAGAGTTTCTTGTGGGAGGGGTTTCACCACAATATCAGTCATACAGCGCCCCCGATGGTCTGTTTGTGAAAAGGAATAGATTTCTCATGTAAAAGGGAGTATCAGCTACTGATTGGGATAAAGTTCAATTCTTGGTCGGAGTTTCTCTTTAAGGTGGCCGGCCATACACTGGTCAGTCTGACCAACAGAGCGATCTGTCTCCGAACATTATCAGATCAGTGGCATATAGCTGCTTGAATCCCTCCACACACACTACACATAGATTTTCAGTTGAAATATATAAATTTGTGTACGCCTGCCAGGTCTCCCAGTCTAAATAATAATAATAATAATATGATAAACGTATGGACACCTTTAAATCCTTACAGTGGGTTTGCTGGGGGTATGTCTCCCAGCTTGTTAGGAAGGGGAGGGGTGACCATTTATTGTTGTCTATACCATGTCAGCTATATTGAAGGACCCTGTGGTCTGAAACGTGTTGGCTGTTAGTGGATGTTGTCGCCTGTTGGCCCCCGCTATCTGCTAAGGATTTGTCAGTTATTGCAGTGGCTGGGATCATACAGAGCATAGACAGAAATGGGCTATACATGATTCTGGATTCCTACTGTATTACCTCTGTTAATGCCTCTTTCACCTTCCATCCATAAGGGAGAGGAACACACTACTGTCCACCAATCGCAAGCTAGAAAGGAAGATAAAGGAGCTCAACATCCAATTAGAGGATGAGAGGCTGCAGGTCAATGACCAAAAAGACCAGGTGAGGGCGCCCTCTTCTGTGGCTCCTGTTACTGTGTTGCAGAGACTGATGGGAATGGATCGGTCATATTTGTACAGCACTTTGTAATCTGTCAGAGCTATATAAATGTAATATAATAATAGTGTGTGACTTTGGTGAGGACATTAGAGTGTAAGCTCCTCTGGTGCAGACTGATAGGAATGGATCGCTCATATTTGTACAGCGCTGTGGAATATGTCAGAGCTATATAAATGTATAATAATAATAGTGCGACTGTGGTGAGGACATTAGAGTGTAAGCTCCTCTGGTGTAAGCTCTACTATATAGTCTTCTCTACTAACTACTTCTCCTCTGGTGCAGAGACTGATGGGAATGGATCAGTGATCTCTGTACAGTGCTGTGAAATATGTCAGAGCTAAATAAATGTATAATAATATTAGTGTATGACTGTGGGGAGGACATTAGAGTGTAAGCTCTTCTGGTGCAGAGACTGATGGGAATGGATCGGTGATCTCTGACTGTAGTGCTGTGAAATATGTCAGAGCTAAATAAATGTATAATAATAGAATATGACTACGGAGAGGACATTAGAGTGTAAGCTCCTCTGGTGCAGAGACTGATGGGAATGGATCAGTGATCTCTGTACAGTGCTGTGAAATATGTCAGAGCTCTATAAATGAATAATAATATTAGTGTATGACTGTGGGGAGGACATTAGAGTGTAAGCTCCTCTGGTGCTGAAACTGATGGGAATGGATCGGTGATCTCTGTACAGTGCTGTGAAATATGTCAGAGCTATATAAATGAATAATAATATTAGTGTATGACTGTGGGGAGGACATTAGAGTGTAAGCTCCTCTGGTGCAGAGACTGTTGGGAATGGATCGGTGATCTCTGACTGTAGTGCTGTGAAATATGTCAGAGCTAAATAAATGTATAATAATAGAATATGACTACGGAGAGGACATTAGAGTGTAAGCTCCTCTGGTGCAGAGACTGATGGGAATGGATCAGTGATCTCTGCACAGCGCTGTGAAATATGTCAGAGCTATATAAATGAATAATAATATTAGTGTATGACTGTGGGGAGGACATTAGAGTGTAAGCTCCTCTGGTGCAAAGACTGATGGGAATGGATCAGTGATCTCTGTACAGCGCTGTGAAATATGTCAGAGCTATATAAATGAATAATAATAATAATAGTGTGTGACTGTGGGGAGGACATTAGAGTGTAAGCTCCTCTGGTGCAGAGACTAATGGGAATAGATCGGTGATCTCTGTACAGCGCTGTGAAATATGTCAGAGCTCTATAAATGAATAATAATATTAGTGTATGACTGTGGGGAGGACATTAGAGTGTAAGCTCCTCTGGTGCAGAGACTGATGGGAATGGATCGGTGATCTCTGTACAGCGCTGTGAAATATGTCAGAGCTCTATAAATGAATAATAATATTAGTGTATGACTGTGGGGAGGACATTAGAGTGTAAGCTCCTCTGGTGCAAAGACTGATGGGAATGGATCAGTGATCTCTGTACAGCGCTGTGAAATATGTCAGAGCTATATAAATGAATAATAATAATAATAGTGTGTGACTGTGGGGAGGACATTAGAGTGTAAGCTCCTCTGGTGCAGAGACTGATGGGAATAGATCGGTGATCTCTGTACAGCGCTGTAAAATATGTCAGAGCTCTATAAATGAATAATAATATTAGTGTATGACTGTGGGGAGGACATTAGAGTGTAAGCTCCTCTGGTGCAGAGACTGATGGGAATGGATCGGTGATCTCTGTACAGCGCTGTGAAATATGTCAGAGCTCTATAAATGAATAATAATATTAGTGTATGACTGTGGGGAGGACATTAGAGTGTAAGCTCCTCTGGTGCAGAGACTGATGGGAATGGATCGGTGATCTCTGACTGTACAGTGCTGTGAAATATGTCAGAGCTAAATAAATGTATAATAATAGAATATGACTACGGAGAGGACATTAGAGTGTAAGCTCCTCTGGTGCTGAGACTGATGGGAATGGATCAGTGATCTCTGCACAGTACTATAGAGTATTGCAGAACTCCATAAATATATAACAGTATAGAGTGTAAGCTCCGTGTGGTGCAGAGACTGATGGGAATGAATGAGTGATGTCTGCACAGGATCATGGAATAAGTCAGAGCTATATAATAAAAAGTGCAAAATAATGCAAGTGAACCCGAGGAGAGAGTTGTATGGAGGCTGCCATATTTATTTCTTTGCAAGCAATACCAGTTACCTGGCAACCCTGCTGACCCTTGGCCTCTAATACTTTCAGCCCCTGATCAAGCATGTGCAGATCAGTGTGTCTGACAATATTGTAAGAACTGACAACATTAGCTGCATGCTTGTTTCTGGTGTGATTCAGACATTACTGCAGCCAAATAGATCAGCAGGGCTGCCAGGCAACTGGTATTGTTTAAAATGCAACAAATATGGCAGCCTCCATATACCTCTCACCTCAGGTTCACTTTAAAAAGAGCCTGATGCCTTTTTACATACCTGTGTGAAAAGCCTCAGGGTGAAGCTGCCATTTGCTGGCTCTGGATCTAGGGCATGGATACTAAACCTGCTCTGATTCTCTTTGAGTGGCGTCACTGCCCATAAAATGTCTGCTTCCATCTGAAGCTTTGCGCTCAGGCTTTGGTTTGGGTGAAAGGCTTGTATGCGGATGCTGCTGGGTGTCCTCTTGCAGTAATGAGCCTCTCATTCTCTGGTCACAGCTCAACCTGCGGGTGAAGGCCCTGAAGAGGCAGGTGGATGAGGCTGAGGAGGAGATCGAGCGCATGGAGGGGCTGCGGAAGAAAGCTGCCCGGGAAGTGGAGGAGCAAATGGAGATTAATGAGCAGCTACAGGCCCGACTCAAAGCCATGGAGAAAGAGAACCGGTAATTTTTTATTTCTTTGGGGAAAATCACTTTTCTGAACAGGCTAAACCATACTATTAAAGTGGTCTTCTGTGTATGGACTTTTGCATAGCTGATACAGTACATACAATGCTACCAACCTCTTCATTTCTTTATCTGTCCGATGCCCTCCTCCTCCCCCCATCCCGACCCCAGCGCATGCAGAGTACTTGGCAGCAATCAGGTTTGCTATGCAAGCTCCATCAATTTAACTGCAGGAAGTGACATCAGAGGTCACAGTGCTGGGAAATGATTGGAGCTTCCATTGAGAGCATTTGGGGCACAGTGTAGCACCATCCATTGCTGTGTGCTTTGCATAGGCGTTCTCGGGATGCCAGCACCAATCTAATCCCACAACTACCTCTGGCTGACTTTAATCCCAACCACTATCGCTATTTAATCTTGTGATACAGAAATGGCCATGGCTACCAAGGTATTGTGTGCTGTAGAGCTGGGAGAGGCCAAACTTTGAAATTGCGTAGGGCTGAGGCACCCCTAATGCGAACTTTCATTCCAGCGCAGGAGACTTGGGCGCAGCAATGAGTAACTTTGGCGCGATCAGAAGACGGAGCTGAAGTTACTTTAAAACACTATAATTCGGCCTCCAGCAATTGCTGAAAGCCAAATTATATAATTCCCCACTATCCGTGGCGGCCTGGAGGGGGAATACAGGATCTTCTAAAAAAAATTAGCTTATTGTGATAAAGTTCATTATTTTCTGTAATGTACTGATAAACATTAGACTTTCATATATTTTAGATTCAAATACACACAACTGAAGTAGTTCAAGCCTTTTATTGGTTTAATATTGATGATTTTGGCATACAGCTCATGAAAACCCAAAATTCCTATCTCAAAAAATTAGCATATTTTATCCGACCAATAAAAGAAAAGTGTTTTTAAAACAAAAAAAGTCAACCTTTAAATAATTATGTTCAGTTATGCACTCAATACTTGGTCGGGAATCCTTTTGCAGAAATGACTGCTTCAATGCGGCGTGGCATGGAGGCAATCAGCCTGTGGCACTGCTCAGGTGTTATGGAGCCCCAGGATGCTTTGATAGCGGCCTTAAGCTCATCCAGAGTGTTGGGTCTTGCGTCTCTCAACTTTCTCTTCACAATATCCCACAGATTCTCTAGGGGGTTCAGGTCAGGAGAGTTGGCAGGCCAGTTGAGCACAGTAATACTATGGTCAGTAAACCATTTACCAGTGGTTTTGGCACTGTGAGCAGGTGCCAGGTCGTGCTGGAAAATGAAATCCTCATCTCCATAAAGCTTTTCAGCAGATGGAAGCATGAAGTGATCCAAAATCTCCTGATAGCTAGCTGCATTGACCTTGCCCTTGATAAAACACAGTGGACCAACACCAGCAGCTGACATGGCACCCCAGACCATCACTGACTGTGGGTACTTGACACTGGACTTCAGGCATTTTGGTATTTTCCTCTCCCCAGTCTTCCTCCAGACTCTGGCACCTTGATTTCCGAATGACATGTAAGAGTTGCTTTCATCTGAAAAAAGTACTTTGGACCACCGAGCAACAGTCCAGTGCTGCTTCTCTGTAGCTCAGGTCAGGCGCTTCTGCCGCTGTTTCTGGTTCAAAAGTAGGTTCATGCTTCCATCTGCTGAAAAGCTTTATGGAAATGAAGATTTCATTTTTCAGCACGACCTGGCACCTACTCACAGTGCCAAAACCACTGGTAAATGGTTAACTGACCATGGTATTACTGTGCTCAATTGGCCTGCCAACTCTCCTGACCTGAACCCCATAGAGAATCTGTGGGATATTGTGAAGAGAAAGTTGAGAGACGCAAGACCCAACACTCTGGATGAGCTTAAAGAGAATCTGTATTGTTAAAATCACACAAAAGTAAACATACCAGTGCGTTAGGGGACATCTCCTATTACCCTCTGTCACAATTTCGCCGCTCCCCGCCGCATTAAAAGTGGTTAAAAAGAGTTTTTAAAAGTTTGTTTATAAACAAACAAAATGGCCACCAAAACAGGAAGTAGGTTGATGTACAGTATGTCCACACATAGAAAATATATCCATACACAAGCAGGCTGTATACAGCCTTCCTTTTGAATCTCAATAGATCATTTGTGTGTTTCTTTCCCCCTGCATCTCTCATGCACTGAAGTTTCAGGCTGCTCTTTTCTTCCTGCAAACAGCTTTGCCCTTGTCTGTAATTCCTCACTATGTGAAAGCCCAGCCAGCTCAGAGGACGATTTATCCAGCTTGTAAAAGATAAGAGAGAAGAGAGAAGCTGCTCTAATCCTAAATAACACACAGGCAGTGTGCATAGAGGGGCCTGGAGGGCGGAGTTCATAGCAGAACCACAACACTGAAGAACTTGGCAGCCTTCCAGACACAGGCTGACAAGTCTGACAAGAGAGAGATAAGTTTATTTATTACAGAGACTGTGATAGTACAAAGTGCTGCAGTTAGCCAGAACACATTAGAATAGCTTTTGGAACTTGTAGGATGATAAAAAACAGGATGCAATTTTTGTTACGGAGTCTCTTTAAGGCCGCTATCGAAGCATCCTGGGCCTCCATAACACCTGAGCAGTGCCATAGGCTGATTGCCTCCATGCCACGCCGCATTGAAGCAGTCATTTCTGCAAAAGGATTCCCGACCAAGTATTGAGTGCATAACTGAACATAATTTGAAGGTTGACTTTGTTTTAAAAACACTTTTCTTTTATTGGTCGGATGAAATATGCTAATTTTTTGAGATAGGAAATTTGGGTTTTCATGAGCTGTATGCCAAAATCATCAATGTTAAAACAATTAAAGGCTTGAACTACTTCAGTTGTGTGTATTTGAATCTAAAATATATGAAAGTCTAATGTTTATCAGTACATTACAGAAAATAATGAACTTTATCACAATATGCTAATTTTTTGAGAAGATCCTGTAGTATTTAATACGGCCGGGACTTGTGCAGCAGCAGGATCAGCCATATACCGGTTGTATCCTGCGCCCAAGTCTCCTGCGCTGATTCCTCTCGCACGCCTCCTAATGTGATAAAACTCTTAAAATCAATAAAAAGGTAAGTAAACAAGCTTACCTCAAGGTGGCGCTAAAAAGATGTTTATTATTTCTCAGGTTATACTTGCTTTATTAGGTATCGAAAATAGTACTAAGAATTGGCACATAGGCACTCCTGAGCCAATCACTAAGACTATTTTCAGAAAAGTAGTGACCTGATGAAGCAGGTATAACCTAAGACATGCGGTGTCGTTTGTATCTAATAAGTATATTTTTGAGCCACTCTGAGGTAAGTTTGTTTCCTTACCCTTTTCTTGTTTTTAAATAGTCTTATCACATTATGGGCACCTTCTCCCTATGTGGTTTCATAAGTCCTTCATTAGATTAGTTCCGGCAGTTTAGAGTAGTTCTCACACACTTCTTACACATTTCTTTTCCTGGAGAGCAACCCAAATCCAAAACCATCTGAGTGAAGATTGGCTTCTTCACACCCGATAACTGTGATTGCTGGATCAGCAACCTGGGTTTGCGAGTACCCTTCTTGAAATACTCATATATATATATATTGACATACTACACCAGGGGTGTCCAAACTTTTTAGGCCAAGGGCCATATCGTCGTTCTCGAGAGTGCTAACTAGCAAAATTAAACACAATTTTTGCTGATTGCCGCTGAGTACACTATGCCTGAGAAATGTTGTCAAATAAAACCTTTCCATAGAATTACCCCATATACCATGTCCCCTTTAGTATGCAGTCATAGTGCTGCTGGCATAGTAGCAGCTGCTAATTAGTGGCTGATACTGCTATAGTGGTGGCTGATAACCTATAGGTGAGCAAAGGGGAAGGCAGAGCGGTGATACAAGGTGGCCCCTGCATGTGGCACCTCAGCTATGGCCTGCGGGCCACATTAAGTTAACTACTGTAGAGAACTTCAGGGGCCACCAGAAAAGGCTTGGCCGGCCATATTTGGCCCCCAGACCAGACTTTGGACATGCCTGGTCTACACTATATGGGGCTCTCGTGTTGTCTGTCGACATCCTTCAGTGCCTCACCTTTCCAAACTTTGAAAATAGTTTTTCCTTCCCCCTCCTGCTTAAATAACTGTATATTTTCTGTTTTCCTCAGCAATCGCAAGCCAACCCGCCCTGCAGCAGATGACGACTTCAGTTCGGACGGTGAATTTGATGCCCCGTATGACCCCAGTTCTATTACATCTCTGCTGACGGAGAGTAACCTGCAGACCAGCGCATGCTGACCGCCTTGCTACAAACACAACACTATGGCTTTATCCTATGACATGACTGTTATTGGCGTATCAGAATGGGGCTTAGCGCCACACCCAAGCTCTCACCCACATCCCATTGCTGATGTACACTTTATTATCCTGGGCTTCCTTCATCTTCCAGAACTATCTGCAGAGGAGGGTTCACCCTGAATGTAAATATGTTCTGCTGCCGGGCAACGCAAAGATGGCCTCCGCTCTGGAGTATTCAACCTCTGCAGCCTCCGCTGTAGCAACAGGCAACACAAAGATGGCCTCCGCTCTATTCTGTCTCCGCTCCGGAGTATTCAACGTCTGCAGTGTCCGCTGTAGCAACAGGAGCACAAGAGGCGAATGTAGCTTGCTGTGCCTTTTCAGGCGGTTTTCTTCCACTTCCCACAAGGGTCCGGATCTCCCGCCGATGCCACCATCGAATAGATTGGGCCCAGCCTTGCTGCGTTACGCCGTGTGTGGCCTTCTGATGTATATACGGTGCTAGCGCCACCTGCCCAGCCTGATCCATCAGTGCCTCGATAATGCTTGTATTACCTCACCCCACCACCGCCTGCAAGTAGAGACCGCTAGAGCCTCAAATCTCACACGCTGTCTTCATTCCCATCCGTGTAAATCTGTACGCCGTGCTGAGGAAGCAGCTGCCACCTCGGCCCGTACTCCATGTTTTCTGATATTGCACGTTTGTAACTGTTTATTACTGAATTATATGACTGTATATTTTGTAATTGGGGAACAAATGGAAATGGGGTGTTCGGGAGGGGTGGATGCTGTCCTATGGACTTTCGTTTCCAGCACTTGGATGCACATCTGTATCGTATTGTGAAATCTGGTCAGGAGTCTAAACCGATTTTTTTTTTTCCTCCATTGCTTGTCCAAAATTAAAATTGTTTAGGAAGATATCTGGTAAAGATGGATTTTAAAGCAGACCTGAACTCACATACAGGGTTCATTTCTTTACGTTTTCCTTCTGTCCTGTGCGACAGTTCAGGTCCACTTTAAAGTACCTCTGAACTGGGGCCAAAGAAATGACTAAAGCCCGTGGTGGGCTAGATTATCTTTGGAGAAGTAAGTATGCTGCTTGTTGTCCTCGGGGAGCTCCCTATCCTGGTCGCCGGTGGTCTTCATATTCAACAGGTCCAAAACGCCCAAGCACAAAAAAAAACAAGTGCAGCTTAAAATGCACACCTGCGTACTTCAGAATAGCTCTCCACTGCTCTGAGGAACTTCTGGGTGGTATGGGAGCTCCAGGCAATGGGGGGGACCCCGAGGACAATGAGCAGCCGCAGCACACGTCCACAAAGTGGAATTTAGCCCACCGAGGGCCTCATTTAATAGATTTTACCCCAGTTTAGAAGGACTTTAATTATCATGTTTGGTGAACTTGTAGATGGACCAGGCAGGACATGCCCTCCATTCAGCATCTGTGCTCTTAGTGGTTACTGGGAATCCATTTGAAAAAAAAAACAAAAAACAAACGGTTGAAGAGCACAAGCTCAGCTAAGATGATCTCCGATGACACCAACCTCCCACTTCTTACTTGGTATTTTATTATTAAGGAACTCTGAATACCTCCAGTTTACTGTAACATCATGTCCACATTTAAACCAGATGATTGAGTCACACCAGCCCCACACTGTATCATTTATATGTAACCAAATAAGGGCGTTGACTGGTCTGCAGTTGTCGGGTGTTTGTCATCTGGGGTGGTTGATCGAGGTTTCCCAATGCTGCATGTAACGTCCTACAGACTCTTCTTCTGCTGATCCTCTGCAATAGACATGCAGGGAAACGCCATGCTAATGCAGTTGAGATGTGGTTGAAAGTCATTTGCATAGAGTTCAGGGTTTCCCTCTAAAACACCTCTCAATCACTTTATTCAGTTGATTAAGGCAGTTCAGAAGTGGTAACCATGACGCTTCTCAACTGTTAAACTTGGCCTTACTCCGGGGGTCACATGACAGCTTTGGCCCCCTCTGGCGCTGGTGGAGGGTATCACTAGCTTTTGACCTCACAGGCCCCTGTAGAGCCAGGGGCAGAGACCTCACGGATCCCTGCAGAGCCAGAGACCTCACGGATCCCTGCAGAGCCAGAGACCTCACGGATCCCTGCAGAGCCAGAGACCTCACGGATCCCTGCAGAGCCAGAGACCTCACGGATCCCTGCAGAGCCAGAGACCTCACGGATCCCTGCAGAGCCAGAGACCTCACGGATCCCTGCAGAGCCAGAGACCTCACGGATCCCTGCAGAGCCAGAGACCTCACGGATCCCTGCAGAGCCAGAGACCTCACGGATCCCTGCAGAGCCAGAGACCTCACGGATCCCTGCAGAGCCAGAGACCTCACGGATCCCTGCAGAGCCAGAGACCTCACGGATCCCTGCAGAGCCAGAGACCTCACGGATCCCTGCAGAGCCAGAGACCTCACGGATCCCTGCAGAGCCAGAGACCTCACGGATCCCTGCAGAGCCAGAGACCTCACGGATCCCTGCAGAGCCAGAGACCTCACGGATCCCTGCAGAGCCAGGGGCAGAGACCTAATCATGGACCCCTGCAGAGCCACGGGCAGAGACCTCAAGAACCCCTGCAGAGCCAGGGGCAGAGACCTCAAGAACCCCTGCAGAGCCAGGGGCAGAGACCTCATCATGGACCCCTGCAGAGCCAGAGACCTCAAGAACCCCTGCAGAGCCATCACCGATCCCTGCAGAGCCAGGGGCAGAGACCTCATAGACCCCTGCAGAGACGGGGGAAAAACCTCATGGACCCCTGCAATGCCATGGGTGGAGGCCTCACGGACCCCTGCAGATCTAGGGGCAGAGACATCACAGACCCTTGCAGAGCCAGGCGTGGACACCTCACGGACCCCTGCAGAGCCATGAGAGGAGGCTAGCTTTGCTGTAGATGTTTACAGAGAACCAGTTTCAGGTCTGGAAGGGAGAGCAGGAATGGTCACACCCTACTAAAGAACTAAAAACAAGGAACTGTAAAAATAAATACAAAATTATATTAATATAAAAACTCAGTAAATTGGGGGTGGGGGGACATCCAAAGAGCTTAGGTATAAAAAAGGAACTCCATCCAAAGCTTGGATGGCCTGGGGAAGGGTTTGAATCTTTCATGTTCTGCTGCTCTTTTGGGGGAACTACTGGGTGACCCTTTTAAACATGGCGACCACCTGGACTTTTCTGGGGTCACTTCAAAGCTCCCAAGATCCTGCCAAAATATGGATCTGTTCTGTATTTTTCTCTCAACCAAAATGTATGAAATATATTATAAATGAAATATATTATAGAGAAACCTATTGTCTGAAATTTCAGATGCCTCAGAGTGGGAGGGGTCCCGACATGTCGCACATCACTCAGGAATTGTACCCGAGTCCCAGCTGTGTGTCGTACGCCGCTCTGAGTGCCCGTTTATTGGGTGTTTGTGTGAAGGAACTGAACTGTCTCGTCTGCTGAATAAGAATGATTTGTATATCGGGATCTGTGATTTTGTATCTGATCTGCGAGTTTGTTTCTCTGACTCCTTAATAAAAACTGACTTGATTTTGTACGCTGTCTGCTGATGTTTTCACTCCTCCAAGTTTCAGGGTTGGCTGGGTTAGGGTGGTTTCCTAGAGAGGTGAAGTGCGCTGGTTCAGTTTCCCTTCATCACCTCCTCCAAAATGAATGAGAGGCCAGCTGCTGCAGATTGCCATCTGCTGGTGGTGGTCATACATGATACAATCTGATTGTGCAATCTTTCTGAAATATTACCAGATCTATGCCAACCAATAGAGATATGGTGATGGTGGATAAACGTATAGTGTAAAATCCCAAGGTGAAAATAAACTGATGAGATAAGCAGTTGTATCTATCCTCCTACTCCCCAAAATGAAATTTTTAGAGTCCCCCAAGTTATATTTTCTGTATGTCGGCTAAAAGAAAAGTTGCTTTAACCTCCTTAGCGGTAACCCCGTGCTGGACACGGGGTAAGCCGCCGGAGGGTGCCGCTCAGGCCCTGCTGGGCCGATTTTACAGCATTTTTTTTTTTTGCTACACGCAGCTAGCACTTTGCTAGCTGCGTGTGCATAACGATCGCCGCCGCCACCTGCCGATTCGCTGCGCCGGCCCCCACGAGACCCCTGCGCTGCCTGGCCAATCAGTGCCAGGCAGCGCTGAGGGGTGGATCGGGACACCCGCTGACGTCAGGACGTCGATGACGTCCGTGACGTCATCGCGATCGTCGCTCTGGCGACGGGGAAGCCCATACAGGGTAAAAGCGCCGGCGGCGATCGGAGGGGTGGGAGGGATAGCGAAGGGAGGGGGGAAGCATGTAGCTAGCACTAGGCTAGCTACATGCTTTTAAAAAATTTTTTTAAAAGTGCTGTGCTGCCCCCTGGCGGATTTATTGTACCGCCACGGGGGTTAATGTTGTATTGTCTCATTTGACAGACACAGTCTTTTGTTGTCCCAGAAACTATAATAATTGAATTATTGACCCCTTTTTATCTACTCCCTGCTCTCAGAAGTTGTTCTCTGCCAGGAAAGAGTTTTATGGCTGTGAATCCTTATCGGTGAGGGTTGCTATATACTGACTGGAGAGAAACTGTCACTAGTATACCTGCTCTTTCAGGCAGAAAAAGAAAAGCAACACAGCCTAGTTTTTTGCATGCTTGGCACTGTACATACACATCTATCTTGTGTCACACGTCACCTCTGGTATCCTTAAGGCTAATTTCACACCAGGACGTTGCGTTAGAGGGGGCGTTAAGGTCGCATAACGTCCCCCTAACGCAACGCCTGGTGGTGCTGGATCTGGACGTCAGAGTGAGCCGCGTTGTGCAGCTCACTCTGGCGTCAGTGATGCCGTGATGCGCACTCTTGTGCGCATGCGGCATCACGTGGTCCCGCCGGCCAATCGCCGCACAGAGCGGCTGCTCCAGGAAGTAAACACTGCACGTCATAACGTGCAGTGCATATTAATTAGCCATGTGCCTGGCCGCTCTCCGCTCCTCCCCAACATTTCTGAGCATGTGCAAGCAGTCTAACGCGGCTCAGCCGCGTCCAAAGTACTGCATGCAGTACGTTGTCTTGTGACGCAGCGTTACAATGTAACGCAACGTCCGCACTGTGAACAGCCCCATTGATTTTTCATTACTCTGCGGTGGGCTGCGGTACAGGCTGCTCTAACGTGCGCCTGTAACGTCCCACTGTGAAACCAGCCTTAAAGAGACTCTGTAACAAATTGTTTATCTTTATTTCTTCTATGCTATAAGTTCCTATGTCTTTTCTAATGTGGTCTGGCTTACTGCAGCTTTTCCTAATTGCACAGTAGCTGTGTTATCTCTGTTATATGATCTAATCTTCTCTCTATAGTCGGCACAGTCAGGCTGAGGCAGTCAGACTGGAATGTGCAGGGCTGCTTGTGATTAGCTAGAAGCTGTACACACCCCCTGCAGGCTCTGTGTGACTAACACACTCTGCTTAGCTGAGCCTATTAGAAGCTGGTTAGTTTGTTTGTAAACACTGCCTAAAACTGGCAATTACAAGCCAGGTTTGCAGCAGAGAATGGCAGAAACAGCACAGAGGGGACCAGGAGCACATAATGAATAGAATGGTATGCTTTTTATTGGAAGAATTTCAGAGTACAGATTCTCTTTAAAGAGACTCCGTAACAAAAATTGCATCCTGTTTTTTATCATCCTACAAGTTCAAAACGCTATTCTAATGTGTTCTGGCTTACTGCAGCACTTTATACTATCACTGTCTCTGTAATAAATCAATGTATCTTTCCCCTGTCAGACTTGTCGGCCTGTGTCTGGAAGGCTGCCAAGTTCTTCAGTGTTGTGGTTCTGCTATGAACTCCACCTTCCAGGCCCCTCTATGCACACTGCCTGTGTGTTATTTAGGATTAGAGCAGCTTCTCTCTTCTCTCTTATCTTTTACAAGCTGGATAAATCGTCCTCTGAGCTGGCTGGGCTTCCACATACTGAAGAATTACAGACAAGGGCAAAGCTGTTTGCAGGAAGAAACGAGCAGCCTGAAACTTGCAGTGCATGAGAACAGGGGGAAAGAAACACACAAATGATCTCTTGAGATTCAAAAGGAAGGCTGTATGCAGCCTGCTTGTGTATGGATGTATTTTCTATGTGTGGACATACTGTACATCAACCTACTTCCTGTTTTGGTGGCCATTTTGTTTGTTTATAAACAAACTTTTTAAAACTGTTTTTAACCACTTTTAATGCGGCGAGGAGCGGCGAAATTGTGACAGAGGGTAATAGGAGATGTCCCCTAATGCACTGGTATGTTTACTTTTGTGCGATTTTAACAATACAGATTCTCTTTAAGGTGAGCAGTTTAAACTGGATCCTTTGGGAAGGCAGCCAATGGAGAGATTAGCAGAGAGCGGCTGCCTCAGAGGAGCAGGAGGAGGTGGATGAGGCAGACAGCAGAGTTCAGTAGGGACTGGAGAGATGCCAGTCTGGTTTTTGCTAGACTGCAGAGTGTTACAGTAGTCAAGACGCGATATGATTAAAGCATTTTAGTAGCCTCCTGTGAAAGAAAGATTATAAAAAAATAAATGAAGAATTCAGATGGAGGCAGGGCCTCCCATGCAGTGGGTGTGGCAGGTGTGCAGACCTGCACTATCAGGAGGCCACAGATCTCACTACTAGAGATGCGAAGTTCGGATCTTTTAAATGATCCGGATGATTCGAATTGGATCATTGAAAAGATCCGGATCTTTGATCCGAATCTCGGATCATTTTACAAGGGAAGCATTCGGGGGTGAAATGACTAGCAGGACAGGAGAAGGGGAGGGGGGTGGACACACAGAGAAGGGGAGAAGATGGACAGAGGGCAGGGAGTGGACAGAGAAGGGAGGAGGGGCGAGCAGAGAGCAGAAATGTTTGTTTGCACACAATACCCACAATGCTGCAATCATATGCTTTACATATATTTCACCTATATGTTCATTTGTATACTCCCATTCCCCAAAGCATTCCCAGAAGTGAAGTGCAGCTGTATAGAGCAGTGCATGAGGATCATATTGCACAGCAATCACAGTGCCTGCCCTGTCCTAGCCCAGCATGCTGCCTGTAACGTTACTGAGCTGTGCCAAAAGTTTCCAATTTGTTCACTGTGCACAACTACGGAACAGACAGCCTATAATGAGCAGCACATTTCAGCCAGTATGTGTGCTCTACACATATCTGGCAGTGGCACCGATGTCCCCCCTCTCTCTCTCATCTACCTGTCTCCCTGCAAGGCTGCCTCCCCTCCAACAGAGCGATCCCTCTCTGCTCTGCTTCCAGGACCCCGCTGCCCGCTGAGAGGGGGCGTGTCGCTCCTGGCCCCGCCCCCTTTGTGATCCGAATCACTCATTTTGATGATTCGGATGATTCGACTCACAAAATAGATTCGGATCAAAGATCCGAATCGTTCATGATCCGGACAACACTACTCACTACTGAGGTAACAGAGATAGATGTTCCCATTGTGTGGAATATCTCTCCACCATCCCACAAGCTTTGAGCTATCACTTCTGAGTGTGGCGACCCTTTGAAGGAAAACTACAGACCGTGGTAAGTGAGGACATGGTTCAGCACAGGAACGATTTTTACGCATTGCTGCTTCATAACTTCACAACTGTATCCATCTATCAGATTGTGTCTGTATCAGACAATGCAGTCGGCACACCTGCCAGGTTCATGCTGAGATATGGAAGACAAGCCATGTCCCAGACTGAAGCCTTTGTCGCTGGTGTTGCACGCCCTTCCTGCTGTTATTCAGAAATCATTCTCGCACACAAGTTTTTCTTGAAGCTGAAGAATGTCTCCCGGGGTGATAAACAGGGTTTCCCGCCAGTGGAATAACTCCGACTTCCAAAGAAACAGAATGAAAAGAGCTCAGATGGCAGCTTCAAGAGGACCTTTCACTTCACAAATCTCTTTACAGTTCCCTAGTACAGGAAATCTAAGATGAAGCGATTTATCACATGGAGAGTTTGTTGATCAGAATGGTTAGGCTGGGCACACACACACCTTAAAGGGAATTTGAAGTGAAAATAAACTTATGAGATCATGAATTGTATGTGTAGAACAGCTAAGAAATATAACATTGGTAGCAAATAAGAGTCTCATATTGTTTCCAGTACAGGAAGAGTTAAGAAATACTGTATCTATGCTAGAGAGCTTCTCTGAGCTCTTCCACCCAATTTGAGTCATGTTATAGTGGTGTTTTCTGAAGCACTTGTACATCAAAGAAACAGTAAGGCCCCTTCCACACTGCATATTGGCATGCCGCAATTGCGCCACCAGAAACAGGCCTTTGGAGAAGACCATGTTACTTTGCGGTATTCCCCGCCTGGCCTCTGGCCAAGCAGGAAGTGACACTCACTTCCTGTTTGGCAATTAATGACGTGCGTGGAGCAGGAAGTGACACTCACTTCCTGTTCGGCAATTAATGACGTGTGTGGAAGCGTATTTCTAAAATACGCTTCCGCGCATGCACGTTGCAGATAATTGCAGCAGTTTTTTTTAAATTGCTCGCATTGCCATAGACTTGCATCACTTCCGGCCTGACGTAGATCGCCACAGGTCGCATCAGGAGCAGCGCAGTAATGTAGGTATGGAGCATGTTAGATAGGGCTAAAAGTCTGTCAAAGTGAAATCATTTTATTGTTCAAAGATTGATCTGTAAAGTTCCTTCTTTGTCATATCGTGTAAAGGAAGGGGGAGGGTGTGAGCAGAACTGGGCAGCACAAAGCTAGTGGTGACTATTACACAAGGTGGTTAGTCTATTGAGGTCCCCTGCACAATTTCCAATCAGGAAAATATTGATCTTTTACCTAATCATGTTAGGGTGTCCATACGTTATTAGGTTTAGTGGGCCTATCAACCTTCAATGCAACAAAAATTATTGGACAAAAGAAGAATTGGTGCCGAAACATGCCCACTCGATTGATCAAACCCAATCGATTTGCAGGTGAAATTGGTTGATTCTGGTGTCCGGCACCATCACAAGCAATGTCACTACATGGGTGCCAGCAGGATGATTTCCAATAGATTCCATGATGAAATCTATTGCAAATCGCTGTGCAGTGTGTGGGCAGGCAATAGATCCCTCTGTGAGATTCGATCAGAGAGGGATCTATTTAGTGACAGATCAACCAATGTATGACCACCTTAACTGAGAGGGATGTGGATGTTCCCTTTAAAAACAATACCTGTTGCTTGGCGGTCCTGCTGATATTTGGCTGCAGTAGTGGCTGAATCGCACACCTGAAACAAGCATGCAGCTAATCCTGTCTGGTTTCAGTCAGAGCACCTGATCTGCATGCTTGTTGAGGGGCTGTGGCTAAAAGTATTAGAGACACAGGATCAGCAGGAGAGTCAGGCAACTGGTATTATTTATCCATATCCTTTCAGTTTAGGTTCCCTTTAAGCATAACATAGTGTACGTTAAGCTTAATTATTTCTCTAGTTTTCAGCTTACTATGCCTGTTATCATATGGGGGAGGGGGGGGGGATAGGGTGCCATACAAAGGGGGAAACATAGTCCTACCCCCATCACAAAGCACGTGTCCAGCTTTTCAGACACGTACTGACTCAGTGGCATGTGTGGTAATGAGGGGCACAGCCATATGGTGCCATCCAAACAGCCCCAGCTGCCAACAGTCATAGCAAAGCTGGTAGGTAGAGATGAGGGTGAACCACACTCCCAGGGTCTCTCTCTGCTGGTTACCAGTTGCAATGGCTGGGAAGTGTGCCAGTACGGCTAATTGGGGATCCCCATGCTCAGCACCTGGGTGAAGCTTCTGCCCTGCAGTCACTGAGCTGATGAGTAGGGATGGTCAAGGAGATTGGTCAAATTATTCTGATTTGATGCGGGATTATGCAAATTGTGAATGCAAATTTATGTAGCTAGAAAATTGACCAAATTAATTAATGAAACCAAGGTGGAATTCCATTGGTCAGTTTTCAAGCGGTACCCAAAATTTGCATAATCCTCATTGACCACCCCTAGTGGTAACTATACATTGTACATCGAAGTAATCTCAACTAGAGGAAATAGTTATAGTTCATGCTTCCTTTAAACATCCAGCCGTCTTCAGCTGGTGATTATTTTATACGGCTGTCTGGTGATCCTTTTCGACAGCCATTGTCAGCTGGTGATTCTTCTAGATGGCTGTTGTCAGCTGGTAATCCTTTCAGGTGGCCTTTGTCAGCTGGTTATCCCTCCAGGTGGCCATTGTCAGCTGGTGAGCCTTCTATATGGCTGTCTTCAGCTGGTTATCCCTTTCAGGTGGCCATTGTCAGATGGTGATCCTTCTAAATGGCCATCGTCAGATGGTGATTTTTCTAAATCTCCATTGTGAGCTGGTGATCCAGACAACTACAGCACTAGAGGGGTTAAAGGCGAGAAGCTCATCTAACCGTAAATCGTGCAGTGGAGACAGAAGTCTTTATCACTGCTGTCACACGCCCTCCCCTCACTTCTTCAAGCATGAGTTCTTCAGAAGTCGTGGAATGTTCTCCTGGGGTGATCAACAAAGTTTCACAACAGCAAAACGACAAACAACCTGACTCCAGCAAACCTCTCATTACAGCTTCCAGAGAACTTCTGCAGTATAACCCCACATGGTCCAGCTCTCTGATATGGTGCATATTAACTATGTCAGCCTACTTCTACAATGACATACTTCTACGTCCACTCATGGTATCGTAAAAAGAGTACTTTAATATGGCACTTTTAAATGGACAACGCGTTTTGCGGTAACCACCAAACTTTGCCCCCCTGCAAAAAGGCTGAAGTCCCCGGTCTCAGGCGCCTTCACCCTTTTTGGCACGTTACTCGACCTGATGATGCGGTGGTTACCGCGAAACGCGTTGTCCATTTAAAAGTGCCATATTAAAGTACTCTTTTTACGATACCGTGAGTGAACACTTTATAAGGTAGGATCCGTCCATACCTTTTGTTTGTTGTTTTTATTAGGTATATGCCCCTATAGGGGTTTCTTTAACACAGTGGTATACTAACTATCTTATAAGTACCCCAAGGGCGCCTCCTACCTCTTCTCATTGTTTTACTCCCTCCAGCTTAATGGTCAACACCCAGGCGGGTGTTTCTTTCCTAAGGAGTTGCGACCAGTAAAGCGAAACCACAAGGCCGAGTGGGGACGGTACTTACCCACATGTGAGTTTTCTTGGTTGCGTTGTGCAACCCGGCTTTGTGCGTATATCTGAATATTTTTTATACTTACCTTTTTAATCTACGATAATACACCAGATCGGGCTCCCGGTGTCCTCCCGCTCCTTTTTTCTTTTTCTTTAGTATCCATACTTCTACGTCCCTCACTGTCAGGTGTTGACCACATAAAGCATTTACACAATTTACAACAGCATCATACAATACAGTAACTTTGTAAAGCGCTTTTCTCCCATGTATGGCAAGCTTTAGTTTGGGGGACTCACTGAAAAACTCACCAAAGCGTTAAAAATATTAAAAGAATGTTTGTAGACCTATGGATGGTTTCCTTAGTTTGCAGGGCTTGAGCAGCCGTGATTGCTAGGTGTAGAAAGGTGATCAGCCATAAAGTTTCTGTACTCTGGGCTTTTCTTTCCTCTGGACTGAGGCACAGTGAGGCTCAAGAAGCTGAACTTGATGGTTGCTTGCCTTTTTTCCAACTAGATAACTATGTAATAATAATAATTTCTGGACTTCTTGAGACCAAACTATGCCCCCCTGCAGTTTGGTGTGAATGCAACTGCCAGACTTATTCACTCCTCCCACTGCTCCTCTTCATCTGCCCCTCTTCCCAAGTCCCTTCACTGGCTCCCTATACCAGGAGCGTCGCCAGGGTGCCTTACTTTAGAGGGGCCTCGCTGTCCCTGGCTGGCTGCCCTGTGCTCCGCGGCCCTTGCCCCCTTCTGCCGTAACTCGCATGCCCTGAACCAGCACCTGAATTTCACTGCTCTCCTTCCGCCTCCTTGGCGTCCTGTCACTACAGTTACTTCCGGCCGGCGGTTCTCAAGACATCAGAGGTGCTCACCGGAAGTAACCATGGTGACCAGAGCGAAGTGGCGGGCAGGAGAGAAGTGAGATTCCATGCTTACGAGAGGAATCGGCACGGGAGACTTGGGCACAGGATACAGCCGGTATATGGCTGATCCTGCAGCTGCACAAGTCCCGGCCGTGTTAAATACTATTCCTCCTCAATTGCTGTAAGCCGAATTATTGTGTTTTAAAGGGAAGGTTCAAGCAAAATAAAAAAATGAGTTTCACTTACCTGGGGCTTCTACCAGCCCCATGCAGCCATCCTGTGCCCTCGTAGTCACTCACTGCTGCTCCAGTCCCCCGCTGGCAGCATGCCGACCTCGGAGGTCAGCGGGACGCATTGCGTACATTTTTATGCATTCTCGCTAGTGCAGGAACATTAACACATACATTTTTACATGTTACTGGTTCAATGCGTACATTTATGGGCATTCCATAAATATTGATACAAATTTAGCTGCCCGTGAATTCCGTAAGGAATTCAGCAGCGTCCGTAAGGGCAGCCATTCGGCTGCCCTGTGGAGCAGGAGGAGAGCAGCGCAGAGAAGAGGGAGAGCTGTGGGGACAGCGGGGAAGGGGGGCCGTCTCCCCCCTTCCCCCACCTTAGGGCTTTCCCTCCCTCGCTCTCCCCTCCAGAACAGTGTGGTGCGGCGTTTGGAAGTGGGCGGAACTTACCGCCGTCTCGCTCCAAGCGCCGGGAGTTCTGGTGCCGCAGCCGCCGCAAATCCATCCCGCGCCTGCAACGAGATGGAGGTAAGTTACGCCTGCTGCCAGCCACCCACACAAGACTTAGTTCTGGAGGGGAGAGCGAGGGAGGGAGAGCCCTAAGGTGAGGGAAGGAGGGGGAGATGGCCCCCCTTCCCCGCTGTCCCCACAGCTCTCCCTCTTCTCTGCGCTGCTCCCCTCCTGCTGGGGGCACACCTGGCTACCTATTCTGGGGACATATACCCCTATCTACCTGTTCTGGGGACATATACCCCTGGCTACCTGTCCTGGGGACATCTATACCGCTGGCCACCTATTCTGGGGACACCTATAGACCTGGGGCTACATATTTTTGGGGAACCACTGCTGTCAGATTAAGTGTATTTTGGGGAACTACTGCCAGATTATGTGTATGTTGGGGAATCGCTGCTTCTAGATTACATCTATTTCCCAGAACGTCATTTCGGACAGCACCCCTGGATGAGACTTGTCTCCCTCCCCACTGTGGACAGGAAACTGTTAAAAGAAGAATTTGCATAAGCAATAGGCAGCCACATATAAGATACTACACCTGCCACAGTACCTCAGTTTAGTTTCCTGTCCCGGACGGGATGCATGGGAGAGGTCTCCAGGAGTGCCATCCATGTCAGGCGGCAGGGGCAGCGTTTTCCAGGGCTCCAAGCAGCACTGTTCAGTGAACAGTCGGAGCCCTGCAGCGTGGAGGAGGCTTCTCCATTGGAGGCAGCAACTTTATGCACGCAGGTGCGTGCATTGGAGAGAGTTCACTTCCGGTTGAACCGGAGGTAGTCACGCGCTGGCGTCCCGCGTGATCTGAAGTCTGAGCCGGGCGGCAGGGGCCGCGGCGGTGATTAGGAATCGGCATACAGCTGATTCCTTAAGGTAAGAAGCTGATTAAGCATATGTTTAGACGGCGGGGGCCGCATGCATAATTGGATCAGCTGCATCAAATCAGCAGCACAGGTATAAGTTTGTAGAGTCCATGATGCACTCTGGTTTGTGGCTGGGATCATGGAGGACGCCTCTGGGTCAGCTCCTGCACAATCTGCTGAATCTGCCCAGGATCCCTCTCTGGCAAGTAGATGTGATTATGTTTCTTCTGCTTGGCTGGATGTATGTTATGTATAGAGGGATTTGTCTAATGGCTGGCTATCGTTTATTATGTTTTATACCCCAAAAGACATAAGACTGAGAAGGTTGAAAAGTCTGAAAAATCTTCTACTCAGTCCAGTCAGCATGGATTGGCAACTCTGAATGGATAGTACTGCTATGGCTTATCTACCTGTTATAGCTAATCCATCATCTCCTATGTTGTCTGCACCTCTAACTATGCCTCCTGCTTCCAAGAGACATAGGCCTCTATTTATTGAGCATTCCTGCATGCGGTAATGCTCAAAACAGCTGACTTTACCCACCATTTAGTAAAGTGTGCATTCATAAAACCTGTGTCCGCATGAAAATTTATAATTCCTGAGCAGGTGCGGGAAATTAACACCTTGTGCGGAGATTATCACAACACAGGTCACTGAAGGTTAATTCATAAAAATTAAAGCAGGCAAATGTGAGCAGAGAAACCCTGGCTGTTTAGAGAAGGCGATAAGCCAGCCATAACAGGCAAGCTAATGGAGAGACAGACCTCCCAGGCAGCTGCAGTGAGAGCAGAACAAACTGCATCCCAGAATACCCAGGCTGTGTTTTTTAACCCCTTGGGTACCTGTTTTCAGATAAATTTCACATCAGAAAGCCTGCATGTGTAACATTCTTGAAGTTCTTCTAAGCTGCAGCAATTAAATAGATTGTTTAAAAGAACTAGACAGATTCAGGGCAAGGAGAGGCAATTTAAACAAAAATGCACATGTAAAGGAATGCTGGGGCTGCCTCCTTTATAGTAACTCTCTCTGCACAGAGAAAATGTATCAAACTAGGAGGAAGATTTGAGTAAAACTGACTAAGGGCCTTTTTTTCATTACTCTGCGAGTTACGATTTGATTCTGATCACGAGGTACGTTAAACTAATGGAAACTGCAGCAGCAATTTCCATTAGTGCAATCTGATTGCGATGCGATTTGGACAAAGCACAATCGTCATCCTCCTGCATTGTATGCAATTGAGCTGTACTATAAGTATAGTAGCGCAATCGCATAGTGGAAATTGAAGTGCGATTGGGATCGCAAATGCGGTTGCGATCGCATTTCATAGTAGAAAAGAGCCCTAACCGCAATGTTTTTTTCCTGAATTAATGAAAGACTTACTAATAGGTATTAAGTCTGAGCAGAAATCTTTGACACCTTTGGATCAAATGTATGAGAGTTTGGCGGATCCTCATTCTCGGCTTATTCCAGTCCATTCTACTCTTAAGATTAGGATTAAGGAGTGGGATAATCTAGGAAAAGTTTTTTTTGGCCCAGATCATTATCTAAATGTTGTTTTTCTCCTGAAGTTCAGGGTTTTGGGGAACCCCGCCTAAATTAGATCCATATTTTTCAAGGGTATCAAACAAAACTGACCTACTTTTTTGAGGATTTCTGGGAAATTTTGAATGATTTCCCTAAAGTTTGGAATGCTTCCAATTATCTAGTGGACGCTTCAGATGATACGGTTAAACTTATGGCCAGAACTACGGCATTAGTTAATTCAGCCAGAAGAGGTGTATGGGTAAAAACTTGGAATGATGACAATTCTTCAAAATCAAGTTATGTGGTGTACCTTGTGAAGGGGGTCTGCTGTTTGAGTCAGTTAGACAACCCTCTAGACAGAACGGCAGACACACATAGAAAAAAAAAAAAAAAAAGTATTCCTGTTAAAGGAATTCTATCGATTCACATATTTTCAATTGACACAGGAATTGTTTGGGAAGTGTTGCTAAGTACTGGTGTATACATTTTAGTAGCAACCTCTTTGTTTACTGTTATCAAAATGCTTTCAAACTTTACTGACAAAACTGACTCTGAGCCATGAGGAGAGGGGAAATTCCCCTCACACTTGATCAGATAACTCTGTGTAACTGTGTGTGACAGAGAGAACAGCTGCAGCTTCTGTGTCCTGTTTCGGACTGAAGTGTCTGTAGAGAGCAGAGGAAATGTAACTAATTGTTACAGCTTTTCATACTGTTTTTTGCTTTCAGAGTTTGTTTGATATTTGCTTTCTGTAGTCCGATATGCAACTCTGGCTGTGCATTGAAGTAGACACCCCTTCTGCAATTGATTTGTCCCAATATAGCTAATCCTACCCTCAGTAAATTACAGCTTTTGCCTCTGATATTTAACATGAAAGGTAGGAAAATGTTTACACAGCAACTTAGACATTATTTGTACATTGTCATTTTAGAACACTTGGGTATCGATAGTATTCCTTTAAGAAAGGACCTTTTCAAAGTAAACGGTCCTTTCGTCCCTCCTTCTAAGAATAAGTCAGATCCCTAGTCCTCTAAGGGCAGGAGATGGGCTCTCTACAAGTCACAGAAGCCTAAGGGCCTGTTCAGACTGCACACGTTTCCAGCTGCGTTTTGGAAACGCGTGCAGAAGGCCAACACGCACGACATCAGACAGTGCATAGAGTGCACTGTCTGATGTTCACACTGCATGCGTTCCGGACCTGTGCGGTCCGGGAACGCATGCTGCACGCAGATTTAGCAAAAACGCGCGGCTGTCCCATTCACTTTTCAGTGATGGGATCAGCCACGCAACGCATGCAAACGCGGATGGCGTGCTTTCGTACGCGTTGCGTTCCGCATGCGTGGCCGTCCGCGTTTGTAATGTGAACCGGCCCTAAGTCCAACTTCACTTTTACCAAGAAGTCAGATAAGCAATGACGCTAGTATTCCAGTGAGATGGAGAATTGCAAATTTCAAAACATGGCAACTACAGTGCACAAAATATTGGTTATTTAGGCTTCTTTCACAGTGGGACGTTACAGGCGCAGGTTAGAGCAGCTTGTAACGCAGCCCAGCTCACAGTAATGAAAAATCAATGGGCTGTTCACAGTGCCCACGTTGTGTTACACTCTAACGCTGGACGTTTAAAGAAAGTGCATCATGCTGTGCGTTATACACGGTTTTAGCCGCATTAGACTGTTTGCATATGCTCAATAATGTGTGTTTTTTGTTTTTTCTTGCAGGAGAGGAGGGGAGAGTCCGATGTTGTGGCCAGCCACATGACTAATTAATATGCACTGCAGTGTTAACTTCCTGGAGCGGCCGCTTATTGGCTGGCAGGACCACGTGATGCAGAGTTTTCCGATCACGTGCTCTCCAGTCTTTTGCCGCATGCGCCGTTTTCGTCCGATAGTAAGCGTCAAAAAGTACGCATCACAGACCCATCAGGAGACGCATAACGTGGCTCTAAATAGCATCCAACTTCAAAGCTCACATGCGTTGCGTTGGGGGCACGTTATGTGACCTTAGCGTCGCATCTAACGCAACGTCTTAGTGGGAAAGAGCCTTTAAGGTGTTTTTTGTTGGAGGGATACAGAATAGAGTTCAGCCAGCCTCCTTTTAAGAGCTTTTGCATTACTCCCCGTTTGCAGGACCAAATAAAGTTTTCAGCCCTACAATCGAAAGTCCTTTCCCTGTTTAGAAAAAAAGGGTAATTCGAGAAGTACCGAAATGTCAGAGGACAGGGATTCTATTGCCCTGTGTTTTTTCTAGTAAAGGAGCTACAGGGAAATTATCAGTTCATACTAAATTTAAAGAGTCTAAACCAGAAGGTAAAATACAGAAAATTCAGGATGGATTTGATCTATTATTCATCTCTTACAAAAGGACGATTTCCTAGCCTTTCTAGACTGAAAAGATGCGTATCTTCAATTACCGATACATCTGACTTCTCAATAATGCTTAAGGTTTGCCATCCAGATGGAGGAAGAGGTAAGAATGTATCCGTTTAATGCTTTGCCCTTCGGATTATCCTCAGCTCCAGGGTTGTTTATGAAGGTAATGTCTGGGGTTCTAGCTACACTTAGACAGAGAAAGGTTAACATTTTGGGTTACCTTGATTTTCTGTTTTGGGGGACATCTCCCAATTCGGTAAGAGATCAGATTGTTACGACAATAGTCTTACTACAAGATCTACGTTGGATCATTAATTGGGAGAAATCTTCCTTAATTAAATCCTACACAGATTATACATTTGTTTGGGCTATTTCATTAGCATATCAGACACAGGGGGAGCAATTCAATTCTATCATGGCTCATTCCACAAGAGGAATTTCGACTTCTTGGGCAGAGAGGGCAGGGGCCTCTATAGATCAGATTTGCAGAGCTGCGACCTGGTCAAGTCACAATAAGTTTGTAAAGCACTATCGCCTTAATGTATCTGTCTCTGCAGGTTTATCCTTCAGAAGGAAAGTTTTGCAAGCTGTGGTCCCACCCTAAGGTTTTAACTCTTGTATATCGTCTCATCCAGGGGTGCTGTCCGAAATGACGTTCTGGGAAAGACCACTTTACTTACGGTAAAGTCTTTTCCAGTAGTCATGAGGACAGCACCCCTGCAACCCGCCCTTATTTGGGTAGGAAAGAGAAATAAGTTTGTGTAAGCATCATTAAATGTCCGTGTCATCTTTTTATTAACTGAGGTACTGTGGCAGGTGTAGTATCTTATATGTGGCTGCCTATTGCTTATGCAAATTCTTCTTTTAACAGTTTCCTGTCCACAGTGGGGAGGGAGACAAGTCTCATCCAGGGGTGCTGTCCTCATGACTACTGGAAAAGACTTTACCGTAAGTAAAGTGGTCTTTTTAGGGAACCACTGCCATATTATCTGTATTTTTACGTGGATTTTTGGTGAAATGCTGTAAGATTACATGTATTTTTTTTGGGGGGGGGGGGGGGGGACACTATGGCAGAGCTCAAACTTCCCCGGCAGACCTTTTACAGCACTCCTAAAATCATGTATATTTGGCCCCACCCATGACCACGCCCACATTCTGTTGCGTGACCATGCCCATTTTTCTGCGCGCAGTGCAAGGGATTTTGTCAGTAAAAACAATTTTTTGTCAGTAAATTTTTAGGTATTTGTCAGTAAAAAAATAATGTGAAAGGTTGGCAACACTGCCATCCTCCATCCTTTAGTTTATAATCCTATTTGGCAGGGCCCTCCTCCTTGTTTGCTCTTCTCCACCACCACATGGACTCAGTGACTTGTCTGCTCCGCCACCACATGGACTTGTCTGCTGTGCTTATCCTTACATTGTTACATCACTATTGTGTGTACCTGTTTTGAACACCATAATGTCCCTGTGTAGTTAGGTCTCTTGCACACTACATGCGATTCCGATATGCGATTTCTAAACGATTTTACATGATTTGCGATTTTTAATCGGTACTGCATGCTGTGTTTTTCTTCTTGTTTTGTTAGCATTCAGGGAAAATCGGAATCGCAAATCGGATTTGCAGTGTGTAGGGAGCCTAACAATGCTTAATGTCACCTATCTATTGTACAGCACTGCATTATATGTTAACGCTTTACAAATAAAGTTGAATAATAACTATGTAATTTTGTAACACGTCAGTCTAGCCAAGCTAGGTGTTGCAGTCCTACAAATGCTTCCCATAGCTCCCTCTGGCCAGTCATAACTGTTATAGATGGCAGTAATTATATGTAGGACAAAAGAGCAGAAGAACAAAGGTCACTAACTGACACGGCTCTCTCCTGGGTGACAAAGGTGTGGCAGCAACAGCCTCCCCAGCAGTCCACAGTCCCAGCCTCATTCTGAATGTCAGCAATCCAGGCTGAGCAAAGTGATGTCTTCATAAAATGCCAGATTGGTTAACTGCTGTAATCGGTGCTAATGTGTACCTGTCACGCCAGGACACACTGCAGTGCTGCAGAGGTGACAGAAGCATGTGGAAATTACTTCTACCTCTGCGTAATGCCACTGACAGGTAACCAGAAAAGCAAAATCAGCAGCTCTAAAGCCTCATCTACACGGAGCGATCCGGCGGCTCGATTAGCCGCTGGATCTTCTCTTCCGCATCCCCACGCGTACCTGCCACGTCCTCATTCGCCGGATTCGATCCGCCCTCGTCCCCGCCGGCGCCGCTTATCTTCTGCTCGATTCCCTGCCATTGTCCCCTCGTGGGGAACGAGCAGGGAATCGGCGGTGGGTCCTGTCGGATCTTATCAAACGAGCCGCATCAGCGGCTCGATTGATAAGCCAAATCGCCGCCGGATCGCTACGTGTAGACGTAGCTTAATGCCTGGTACACACCATGCAATTTACTATCAGATCGATGGGTCGAATCGATAATTTCAATCAGGTCCAATCAGGTTTCCGTAAAAATTTTGTACAAAATTGATTGGAAAATACATCAGAAATACGATAGGGAAATCAGATCCGACCTGTTGGAAATGATCGATTCGACCTATCGAGGTAACAGGAAATTGCATGGTGTGCACCAGGTATTAGTGCTGCTGATTTTTGCTTTGCTGGTTACCAAGCATAAGGTTCCTTTTACACTGGCATAAAAGTTGGTTTGCTTAGCGCAGTGCAATCGACCAGATTGGAATGTTAAACAATCAGGTAAATTCACATCAGTCTGTTAGTAATGGATCTGTTCGATGTATTCCGGCAAGTGGAACGTAAGGATGGGTCCTGCACGATTTTCTGGATTGACCAGACGCGACGGATGGCGACAGAGGCTATGACAGCTTTTTTCCACTGCACAGCCGAATCGCAAATCGCTAGTGATTTTTAAATCGCACGGGTTGTTACTTTATCATAGAAATCATGATACCCGTATATTCCGGCGTATAAGACGACCCCCCAACTTTTTCAGTTAAAATATAGAGTTTGGGATATACACGCCGTATAAGACTACCCCTCTTCCAACGCAAACCAAATGAAAATAAAAAGAAAAAAAATCATGTACCAGGTGCTGTGTATGAACAGATACTGGTGCTGTACTGTATGTGTTACCCGGTATATCTATTTATATATATAATAGAGTAAGTGCCTCAACCTTCGAGCAAGAAGAAGTACTTTGCATGAGAAAATGTATGCGTGCTCAATCACCAAGTTTAAGGCCTCTTTTCCACGGACTGTTGAGCTGTGTGCTCAGCAAGCAGTTACCAGGCAGCAGCAAGCAGTTACCAGGCAGCAGCAAGCAGTTACCAGGCAGCAGCGAGCAGTTACCAGGCAGCAACAAGCTGTTACCAGGCAGTAGTGAGCAGTTGTAAGAGTTTGAGAGGCATGTTACTGGCTATCAACTGTCCGTGGAAAAGAGGCCTACCCTAGCAAGTCTGGCTTTGCAAATCTGGCCTAATTGGCTATTCATGAGGCAATGCTCATGCAAATATGCATTTGCTTTTGCATGCCAAACTATGCAGGGTCAAAAAACCAATACTGCAAAGCGGTCGCCCTGCTACATGCCAGTGATGAGCGAAAATGCAAAAATTTGTTTCGATACATTTTTACCGAATTTTCGCCTAATTTCGTTTTGACAGGCAAATTTTCCATCTAATTTTTTCACGTTAATTTTCGCCTAAGGCCAGTCATTTTCGCATTACTTGCGTATGATTGTGGACATTTTCCACATAAGGGCATTAGCGCCCGCATTCAGAGAAGTTTGTTGCGCATTGTTGCGGGCATTTTTCCGTATAAACGTCCGCATAGATTGAATTTCCATGCGGATTATTGTGGACATTTTTCCGCATAAGCATCCGCATACAATGAATTTTCGATGCTGGTCGAAAACGCAAATATTTCTGAAGATTTTCGTGAAAATTCGCCAAAAAACGAAAACGGGATTTTCGAGGCGAAAATTCGCAAGCAACACTGCTACATGCAACATTAGCACTATCCAGGAGCGCCACGGGGAGGATTCCCAATGCCCCCCTTTTATACAACCGGGGGGACCACAGGGTCCCAGGCTCTCTCACTGCCTGGGAACCACAGCGACAGGCGACCCCCCCCCCCCCCCCCCCCCAAGCGTGGCCAGCGTCAGGGAGAGCCGTCCACACCCACCTCCCAATATTAAAAACAGGCACTTACCTTAACGTCCATTGCGTTCTGCTACATGCGCATTAACTTGGGGGCACCACATGAGAAAGGAGTGAAGCATGGGTCACCCCGAGCTTTAGAGCTCAGGGCTGGCTCACATACAGCACTTCAGAGGGGGGCGGGGGAGGACAGGTGCAGACAACTCACTCCAGGGCTCACACCACCGGAGCAAGCCATCCACAACCTGCCTCCAAAGGATACAAACTGCAAAAAATGCTTTCCATGAGAAAATTAATGCGCATGTAGCAGAACGCAATGGACGTTAAGGTAAGTGCCTGTTTTTAATATTGGGAGGTGGGTGCAGACGGCTCTCCCTGGCGCTGGCCACGCTTGGGGGGGGTCGCCTGCGGCACCTATCCTCCCCCTCCGGGGTGCCGCTGTGGTTCCCGCGGTCCCTCCGGTTGTATAAAAAGGGGGCATTGGGAATCCTCCCTGTGGCGCTCCTGGATAGTGCTAAGGTAGCATGTAGCAGTGTTGCTTGCGAATTTTCGCCTGTCATTTTCGCATCGAAAATCCTGTTTTCGTTTTTGGGCGAATTTTCACGAAAATCTTCAGAAATATTTGTGTTTTCAACCAGCATCGAAAATTCATTGCATGCGGATGCTTATGCCCTTATGCGGAAAAATGTCCACAATAATCCGCATGGAAATATAGACTATGAATGTATTTTGTAGGTACTGATCTTTTGCAGGAACGGATCTTTTGCAGATAATGATCTTTTGAATGTGTACAGCAACTTTGTGTGCAGCATCTTGCAAATATTTCTATCTAATGGGGAGTGCAGCTCAATAGAATAGACTGTGTAGGTGTGGCTCTGATACTACATGGAAGGGGGTAAAATTGGTCTGTGATCTTTCATTTTTCCAAAGACTTTTATCTGATGTGTGTACCCACCTATATTCTTCTTGCTTCAAGGTTGAGGGACGTACTCTATTAGATAGATAGAAGATGCGGCGTATGCTACGACGCGGGACGGCTAGTAACAGTATATAGTCAATTGACTTGTTGCATTGGTCAACTCTCCTTGTCTACCTGTTTATAAGAGCGGTATGGAAGAATAGATTGCGCTCCCTCAGCAGGGAGATCTGAGAGGCGGTAACAGGATAGGGCGTATCACCCGGCATCAATGACACCCGGCGTATAAGACGACCCCCAACTTTTCAGAAGATTTTCAAGGGTTAAAAAGTAGTCTTATACGCAGGAATATACAGTAAGTATTTTCCACTATAGTGATGCGATTTGCAAATCACAATCACTTTCTGGAGAGATTTTAAAAGTGATAATGAAATGCAAATGAAAAATTGCAATCACATAACAAAATTAATGAAAAATCGCAATCACCGACTTTTGTGATTGCGATTGCTAGGCCCTAAGAGTGAGCGATGTCCGTTCTCACTAGGCTGCTCATCGCATGCGTTCTGCAAGATATTTGGCTGCCTCTGTCCGTTTGTGTCCCTGCTCACTGGAAATGTGAGTATACCGATCCCAGAGCCCCAGCAGGAGAATTTCAGGCTCCCGTTGGTTCCAGTAGACCAATGGGAATCACCCCTCCCTATGGAGGATTCTCATTGGCTCACAGAGTAGTGGACCAATTAAAATACTCCCTGGAGAGGTACGATTCCCACTGGTCTATTGCAAGCCAATGGGAGCTTGTGATGCTTCTGCCTCGGATCAGTATACCTGCGTTCCCAGCGTGCAGGGACGCAGCGGACGAAACGGATCAGATCAGTTTTTATCCCGTATAATGTGAATCCAGCCTAATGTTTTCAATTCATTGTTGCACTTCTGATAAAGCTTTCTTTTTAGTTTTGGAATTAGGAGGGAAGGCTGTGCACATCAGGTTTTCATCACTGACCATTTCCTTCATAGGGAGATTTACTCCACTGTGTCCCCTGGAAGTAAAGGACAATGGTCGATATACAATTAACTTTTTCTCCTGAGTTAAAGGGACACTGTAGGGGGGTCGGGGGAAAATGAGTTAAGGTTACCCTGGGCTTCTAATGGTCCCCCACAGACATCCTGCGCAGCCACTCCCCAATGCTCCGGCCCCGCCTCTGGTTCACTTCTGGAATTTTAGACTTTAAAGTCTGAAAACCACTGCGCCTGCGTTGCCATGTACTCACTCCCGCTGATGGCACCAGGAGCGTACTGCGCACGGCTAGTATGGTCTGTGCCTGCACCGTGCGCTCCTGGTGACATCAGGGGAAGCGAGGACACGGCAACGCAGGCGCAGTGGTTTTCAGACTTTAAAGTCTGAAATTCTAGAAGTGAACCGAAGGCGGGGCCGGAGCATTGGGGAGTGGCTGCGCAGGCGCAGGATGTCTGTGGAGGACCATTAGAAGCCTCGGGTAACTTCAACTCATTTTCCCCTGACCCCCTACAGTATCCCTTTAACTCCTAGAAGATAATTTTCATATTCTCTTTAATATAACTTTTCATCATTTTACCATTGAAGAAGTACCCAAAAGTTAGTGAAAAAGTACCATCAAAAGTATATTGAGTATTTAACTTGCTGGTGGTTTAACCCCTTTACCCACTACTACAGTATATCTACGTCCTCTGTGACTTAATCTAAGTCACGATTGGGCATTGCTCCTGTGCACACCTTCAGCACAATCTGCTGCAGCACTAATTGGTGAAAGGGAATACATGTTCTCCGAGACAATAAGATTTATTTTTACCATTAAAAATATTTCTATTTTCTTAGTTCATAGTAAAAAATACACACTGCAGCATTATTCCAGAATCAAATATCCATCATACATTGTGAAAGGAACATAATCTAAGTTTTGTGATTACCGGTAGAAATAGCCAAACAAAATTTGCGTTTTTTTATCTATAGCATTGCTTTTTATTTTTAAACTGGAAATGGTAAAACTGAGAAATAATGTGTCTTCTTCCCATTGAAATGCATAGAAAAAAAAATTGTTAGAGGGGAAAAATGCCTTACAATGACCGACAATTTTGTATGGGCTTAACTTACATTTCCATACTTCCTTGCCTGTTCTATCTGAGCTTAAAGGGAACCTTAACTCTGGGGGGAAAAAAAACTCACTTACCTTGGGCTTTGCCAAGCCTCCTGCAGCCGTCCTGTGCTCGCGCCGGTCCTTCGGTGCCCTCCGGTCTCCCTCCGAGGCTAAGTTTCGTTTTCGGCCGACTGCCAGTCGTCCTCTGGCAAAGCGTGTCCTTCTTCCGCATTTCCTGACGTAAAGTGCCGGATGACGCGCTTTACGGCACTTTACGTCAGGGAATGCGGAAGAAGGACACGCTTTGCCGGAGGACGACTGGTAGTCGGACGAAAATGAAACTTAGCTGCGGAAGGGGGACCGGAGGGCACCGAAGGACCGGCGCGAGCACAGGACGGCTGCAGGAGGCTTGGCAAAGCCCCAGGTAAGCGAGTTTCTTTTCCCCCCCACAGTTAAGGTTCCCTTTAATTATGGCTTATATTTCTGGGTTAATGTAAACATTTTTTACATTTACTGAGTGTATCTCTACTGCAGAATCAGTTAAAATGATCAATGGTGTGATCAGCTAACGCTATGTGTAAAGGTTTAGCTATTTAGCAACAACAATGTTATATTGCGAATACTATATGCAATGTTCTATTTTGTTCTTTATTTGTATTTTTTACCAAATGTTTGATGTTAAGGAAATTCTACCACAACAATATAATGCATATGTTGTAATTGTCTTCTAAGAAGTACCAATAAAAAGATAAACTTGTAAAAAAAACGATATACATCTCATTTAGATGTCATAAGTATGGATAAAGTTAGTACTGATTAAATAGGGACATTGCTAAAATGTCAAAACTGCTCTGGGCCATGGGGAGGGGTGGGGGACGGACAAGGTCTGGATGCAAAGTAGAAGTGGTTAAAAGGCATTTCATGACTTTCACCTAGTCTAGGAGTTAACTCAGGAGAAAAAGTGAGTATCATATTGGCCAATATCTCCAACTCACAGGCTCAAACAACAATAAAACATGAAAGTTATAATAATACTCTGCTACAGAAAACCACTCCATAACCTCACTGTTGGAATCCACCAGAGATAAATGTGAATCTTGTTACAAACCTAAAAGCAGGAAGTTTTGGATGATGCTATTTATTGTCTAACTTAAAAAAAACAAGAGTAAGCTTTCGGCTATTCCGCCGTCATCAGACTCGAATCCTGTATGCTGACAAGTTGTTACACAGTACAATACTCTATTGTTATAAACCTGTATAAGCACTGCACAAATCTTTTTCCAAGTTAATGTTCATAAACTGTCATTATTCCTTTTAGCAGCCATATGCATTTCCTAGACTGTTGTCTTAGGTTGTACTTATTTCCACGCATATACTTGAAATATTTTTTGTAAAGTTCATTGCTGTGGTCTGCGGAGGGCGCTGTACCCAGCTGAATAGGGGCAGGGTGAAGTCACCATCAGGATCTCTCCTCGGATTCTCATATTAATGTCTGGGAAGCTTCTGCCACATTCCTGGGGTGTTAGATCAGCTCAGAGTCAGGCTGTACCAGTACAAATGCCCGATTGATGCAGGAAGGTCAGCCTAGCCGGTCACCGCAGGGACACTGACAAACAGCCCAAGATATACAATACATGAGGCACCTTCCAGGACAGTTCCTGCAGAATTTCCCAGGAGAGACACGCTGGACACTACACTTCTCATGAGTTTTCACTTTATACACTGATCCGCCAAAACAACTGAAGTGAAAATACCGTCATAAATGACATTGCTGCTTTTGGTTTTTTTTTTTTACAATATTCATCTATAGATTATTAAAGTGTATATAGAGTGCAACACATAATTTACCAAGCTGTTTTACTTTTTTTTTTTTATTTTGCTGCCTGAAAGATTTAATTTTCAGGCATGCCAGTGACAACTTCTCTCTTGTCTGTACCTTGTTGGAAATATAATAAACCTCACTGATAAGCAAATTAAAGCCATACAAGTTTTCCTGGCAGAATATAACTTCTGAGGGCAGAGGAGAGACAGAAAAAGGTCAATATTTCATGTGTTTTAACTCTGGGACACTTAATAGGCTGCCATTGAGCAAAGACAATAAAACATTCAATTCACTACCTTCTAAATATTTAACTATAAAATAAAACCATGATATATCTAAAAAAAAATAATTTTAGGAATAGGAGAATAAATACAATTGTTTATCTCATGAGTTTATTTTCACCTCGGGTTCACCTTACGCCTAAAAAAATTCAGTGTAACTTACCTGGGGCTTCTTGCAGCCCCCTGCAGTCATCCTGTGCCCGTGCAATGCTTCCGGGTACAGGGATGTGATCAGGATGCTCCTGGCCCGGGGCTGCACATTAGCAACCAGCAAGTCACCAACCACAACTGGCCAGCTTTGAGGGGGTCACTGCTGCTGACTGGGGGGTCGTGGACACAGGATGGCTCCAGGAGGCTGCAAGAAGCCCCAGGTATGTTAGAGAGGAACTGTAGTGAAAAAAACCTCATCAAATTGCTTATTCATTTATGGATTATTTCGTTTTCCCACTGTAAAATCTTTCCTCTCCCTGATTTACATTCTAAAATGTATCACTAGTGATGACACCTTTAGTTCTGCTGCTTAGTGATCTGTGTGGAATGTTTGTTACTGAGAGTTCTATGCACAGAGGGAGATGCTGCTTGCTTGGCAGTTGGAAAAGCCGTTCTTTCCCACAATGCAATGCGGTTCACAGACAGGAAACTGCCAGGACCATGGTTCTGACATCACACTGTGGGAGGGGTTTCACCACAATATCAGCCATACAGACCCCCTGATGATCTAGCCGAGAAAAGGTAAAGACTTTTTGGGGGAAATGAGGTATCAGCTATTGATTGGCTTTAGGCTAAAAGAATACCAGAGCCAAAACCATTCGGAGAAATCGTTCTTCTCTGCCCGCCTTCTTTCCTAAAGGATATCTCCGAGGAGGATAAAAATAAAAAAAATCCACTTACCTGGGGCTTCCTCCAGCCCCTGGCAGCCGTCCTGTGCCCTCACCGCAGCTCCGCTCCCCACCGGTGGCCCAGAGTCCCCTCCGGTACCAAAGTCCTGCTAGCGTTCCAACGCATATCACGTAGTCGCGATGACGTCATCCGGACTGTACTGTGCAGGCACATTAGCTTTGCGCCTGCGCATTACAGTCCAATTGACGTCAGTGTGTCTCAGTGAGCCGCATCTTGAAGCACAGGAGGAGCCGACTTCTCCACCGGAGGGGACCAGGAGCTACCGGAGCTGCGGCGAAGGGACATGACGGCTGCCAGGGGCTGGAGGAAGCCCCAGGTAAGTGGATTTTATTATTTTTATCCTCCTCAGACCTCCCATGCATGACGCCATGTGCAAAGCACTCCCAACCGCGGTCACGTGCTGTAGGACACGCGCAGACAGGCCAGCTTCTGCGCAGTGAAGCCTGACTCCGGTGCCCCACAAGAGGCTGCCGGAGGGTCTTTAGGTAAGAAAGTAGGGGGCAGAGGACGGGGGGAGCGGTGGCCATCAGGACAGGCCCCCATACATGACTGCTCCTACCATTTCTCCTGATGGTTTAAAGTGGTATGAAACTCAGTTTTTCTTCTTTGCTCTAAAAGATTATTTACAGCATAAAATCTACTACCACAAAAAAAAATGTAGAAGAACAGCATTCAGTTAAACATAGCTCTTTCTTCTTCAATGGAATTCCTTCTGCACATTGGAAGATGTGATAACATTATCTTTTGTTTACATTCCTTTGTCTGCTACCATTAGTATACATTCTCTTGGCAGAGAGTACCATCATGTAGCCATGTAGTGTGTGTACAAACAGGGCTGTGTAGTCAGTACAAAAATCATCCTACTCCGACTCCTTATTTTATTAAACCACCAACTCTAGGTACCCAAAATGTGTACAAGAGGAATCGGCGTAGGAGATTGGGCGCAGGATAAAGCAGGTATATGGCTGATCCTGCTGCCGAACAAGTTCCCGGCAACGTTAAATACTATTCCCCCTCCAGGCTGCCATGGATAGTGGGGAATGAAATAATTTGGCTTCCAGCTATTGCTGGCGGCCAAATTAAAGTGTTTTAAAAGTAACTTCAGCTCCGTCTTCTGACGGCGCCGAAGTTACTCCCTGTGCGCTGCTATAGCCGTAATCCCTTTTACGGCCTATGGGGGTGCTGGCTGCGCCCAAGTCTACTGCGCTGAAATAGCAGTGTTCGTCCAAAATTGTTCCGACTCCGACGTCTAATTTTTACAAAGGCTATGGATTTGGTTCAAAAATCATCCAACTCCTCAGTTTACTGAAACCACTGCTCCAACTCTGACTCCTCTTCTCCGACTCCACAGCCCTGTAAACAAGGCTTAAATTACATGACTTTGTACTCTAAAAAGTGCTGCAAAATATGTCAGTGATATTTAAATACAGTATGTGATAGGACAGTCAGTGACATGACTATGTATTCTGTAAAGTGCTGATGCCAGTGCTCTATAAATACATACATACATAAAAATAATATGGTAAAACATTAGACTATGACTATGACAGTCAGTGACATAACTATGTAAAGCGCTGCAGAAGGTGTTGTTGCTACATAAATACATAGTAATAATAATCTGGTAAAACATTAGGCTATGACTATGATATGGATTAGACTGTGAGCTCCTCTGAGCACAGCCAGTGACATGACTATGTACTCTGTAAAGTGCTGCAGAAGATGCCAGTGCTATATAAATACATAATAATAATATAGTAGGAAATGTAGTAGTAGGGCAGCAAGGTGGCATAGTGGTTAGCGCTCTCGCCTTGCAGCGCTGGGTCCCCGGTTCCAATCCCAGCCAGGTAAACATCTGCAAGGAGTTTGTATGTTCTCCCCGAGTCTGCATGGGAATTATTTGCATCTCACTGACCATCTCCGCCCACCTGACAAGCAAAACAAAATGTATTTCTTTCCCCCATCTCTTCTGTCCACACATGCAGCAAGCTGATTGGGCAATCTTCAGCTGGACATAATCACTGTGTAATAGATTAAACATTACGTGAACGTGTACAGTATAGGATTGCACAATCAGATTGTCCCATGTGTGGTCATCACTGGGTTGCTGCAGTTGTTTACTTGCGGTGAGAATGAAGAAGGTGTATTCGTCTCTTGGAAAAGCTATTAGCGGAGTAGGAGAACCCATTAACAGGGTGTTAGCTGCACACACGCCTGTCGTGTTCTGGTAACCTAACCCATGACACACGCAGCCCAGGAATGTGACAAGTCCAGCACTGAGAATGTCTCGTACTCCGAGAAGCTTCGCCTGATTGGTCGCGCTGCGGAGTGAAGACAGCTTAATAGGAAGATCAGAGACACATGCTACCTGTCTGAGGTGTGAGAATGCCACCAACACTATGGCTACATTCATGTAATACTGTAAGGTTAGGCATTCACGGTTATGTGGGAAACAATCAATACACATCTGAGGTCACTTTTTTTATCACCTTTTTTAACATTACCCGTTGCCTGGCAGCCCTGCTGATCTATTTGGCTGCAGTAGTGTCTGAATAGCACCAGTAGCAAGCATGCAGCTAATCTTGTCACAGCTGACAATAATGTTGAAACACCTGATCTGCTGCATGCTTGTTCAGGGGCTACAGCTAAAAGTATTAGAGGCAGAGGATCAGCAGGACAGCCACACAACTGTTAATGCTTAAAGAGACTCTGTAACAACAAAAACCTCCCCTGGGGGGTACTCACCTCGGGTGGGGAAAGCCTCCGGATCCTAATGAGGCTTCCCACGCCGTCCTCTGTCCCACGGGGGTCTCGCCGCAGCCCTCTGAACAGCCGGCGACTGTCAGTTCAATATTTACCTTTGCTGGCTCCAGCGGGGGCGCTGTGGCGACTTTCGGCACGGAAATAGACGGAAATACCCGATCTCCGTCGGGTCCGCTCTACTGCGCAGGCGCCGGAAACTTGTGCCTGCGCAGTAGAGCAGACCCGACGGCGATCGGGTATTCCCGCCTACCTCGGCGCCGAGAGGCATCAGAGCGCCTGCGCAGGAGCCAGGAAGGTAAATATTACATCACCGCTGTACGGAGGGCTACAGCGAGACCCCCGAGGGATGCAGGACGGCGTGGGAAGCCTCATTAGGATCCTGAGGCTTCCCCCACCCGAGGTGAGTACCCCCCAGGGGCCGTTTTGTCGTTACAGTTCCTCTTTAAAGGGAAATAAATATGGCAGCCTCCATATTCCTCTCACTTCAGGCGTCCTTTAACCTCCCTGGCGGTACGCAGTTTCTGAGGCTGTGTTCGCGGGAGGGATTTTTTGAATTAAAGTTGTTGTAGCCTTTGTAGCTAGCACTAGGCTAGGTACCATTGTCCCCCAAGTCCCCCCGCACACTTCTGATCCCCCCGATGGCCGACGGTATACGTTACCTATCTAAAGGACGATCGGACATGACGTCTGACGCAATCCCGATCCTCCCCATAGCGAAGCCTGGAGCTGATTGGAGAGGTATCCGGGGTTGGGGGGGGGGTACGTATAACGGCGGTGGTCATGGTCGGGGGCAATCAAAAAAGAGCGGAGGGACTTGGGGGACAATGGTAGCTAGCAACAAATGCTACAACAACTTTTACTCAAAAAATCTCTCCCAGGGCAGAGAAATCCTCTGCAGTGGCTACCCCGAGTGTAGCTCGGGGTTACCGCGAGGGAGGTTAATGTGGCCAATGGCCATACATCAGGCAAGATGATCATCCTTCCAATTTGATAATTTTATCAAATCAGAAGAAAGTTGGTGCCGCAACATGTCCGCCCGATCAATGTTTTATCGATTCAGGCCGAAATTGGTTGGAAAGATTGTTCAAACCTGCTGGAAAATCTCAGTCGCTAGTGCTCGATCGGGTGTGTGGCGGTAACAGCGTTTGATATCGCGACGACCAACGAACCCCGACCAGTGTTCCCCAAGTGTAATATGTCCCCCCCGTGCCTGTGGTGTTTTAATATCTCATCTATCCACCGGCACCGTGATAGGCTTTACCACGTAGCCTTGTGGTACAGGCTATTGTGGAGACACCAAATATGGCGGTGGCAGCAGAGGAGGACAGGAATCTCACCGGCAGACAGGTGAGAATTCAAGGAGCAGAAGGAAATCCACTTCCTTATTTTCCTGGTTTCAGCAATGGAAACACTTTTTATATCTATACAGTATATTGCTGCACATTAGTATGTAGCCCCGCCCCCTAGTGATGTTTAGCCCAGGCTGTTTAGCTATGTGAAATTCTCCTCCCTGGGACTTTTCATTATTGTTGCCTTTGCGTTGCAATGGAATCGCACCACAACGTGCGCAGTGTCAGGACTCACACTGGAGGCCTTTTTGTTTTTTTTAAGCGTCTGTGATTTTTCAAAATCGCCCTGAAAGCACTTACACCATGCTATCCTATGCGCTAGTTCAGATTAGGGCGATTCGTCCGCTTTCCGCTCAGAGAAGAGCTGCATGGACCATTTTCGGGGCAACTTTGCTACAATGGAAGGTATAGGAAAAATGCAAACGTTCACAAAATCTTTGTGCAGCCATTGCGTTCGCATTTTTAAGAATAAATACATTGTATTTATTCTTTTCCGGATCAAAGAGTTCACTTCCTGACTGACGTCAGGAAGTGAAAAAACAGAATCGCTCTGCAAAAATGCCTACAAAAAACGTCCAACGAACAGAAATCGCCGGGAAGGGAAAAAATTGCTTAAAAAACGCTGAACGCTAATGCGATCGGAACGCAATGTGAATGAGGCCTCAAAGGACTGTTTAATGTTTGACATTAAATTGCTTGTTTTATATTTATTTTGTTTTAACAATTACTTTTTGTTTCAATAAATAAGTCTCTACTCTATCCATTTTAAAGGCCTTTTTTTTCCGTTAAAGTGGACAGAATCAGAAATAATGGTAGATAATGAAGTTATAATAATTTCAGAGCTCACACTAATCTTTATATATAATAGAGTAAAGGCTCATACACACATCAGACCATAGTCTTTGGAACATGAAAGATCACAGACCAATCTTACCACCTTCCATGTAGTATGGGAGCCATACCTTCACAGTCTATTCTATGGAGCTGAACTCCCCATCAGACAGAAATCTTTGCAAGATGCTGCACACAAAGATGCTGTAGACATTCACAAGATCAGTATCTGCAAAATGCATTCATAGTCTATGATATCTGCAGATCATTATACACACCTTGTTTAACAGACATTCATCTGCAGATCAGATCCACCAGGATGGATTTTCATATCTGCAGATGATTGTCTGATCTGCAGATGAATGTCAGTTAAGCAAGGTGTGTATGATGATCTGCAGATCTCATAGACTATGAATGCAATTTGCAGGAACGGATCTTTGGCAGGAACAGATCTTTTGCAGATACTGATCTTTTGTGTCTGTACAGCATCTGTGTGTGCAGCATCTTGCAAAGATTTTTTTTCTGATGGGGAATTCAGCTCCATAGAAAAGACTGTGTAGGTATGGCTCTCATACTACATGGAAGGGGATAAAATTGGTCTGTGATCTTTCATTTCCCAAAGACTATGGTCTGATGTGTGTTTGTATGAGCCTTTTACCCTAGCAAGTCTGGCTTTGCAAATCTGGCCAAATTGGCTATTCATGAGGCAATGCGCATGCAAATTTGCTTTCGCATGCCAAACTATGCAGGGTCAAAAAACCAATACCACAAAGCGGTCACCCTGCTACATGCTACATTTGCACTATCCAGGATCGCCACGGGGAGGATTCCCAATGCCCCCTTTTTATACAACCGGGGGGACTACGGGGTCCCAGGCTCTCTCACTGCCGTGGAACCACAGTGGCACCCCGGAGGGGGAGGCTAGGTGGCGCAGGCGACCCCCCTAATCATGGCCCTTTGCCAGGGAGAGACATCCACACCCACCTCCCGATATTAAAATCAGGGACTTTCTTTAACGTCCATTGCGTTCTGCTACATGCGCATTAACTTGGGGGCACCACATGAGAATGGAGTGAAGCATGGGTCACCCCGAGCTTTAGAGCTCAGGGCTGGCTCACATACAACACTCCGGGGGGAGGACAGGCGCAGACAACTCACTCCAGGGCTCACACCACCGAAACAAACCATCCACCACCTGCCTCCAAATAATACAACTGCAAAAAATGCTTTCCATGAGAAAATTAATGCGCATGTAGCAGAACGCAATGAACGTTAAGGTAAGTGCCTGTTTTTAATACTGGGAGGTGGGTGCGGACAGCTCTCCCCAGCTCTGGCCACGCTTGGGGGGGGGGTCGGCTGCACCACCCAGCCTCCCCCTCCGGGGTGCCACTGAGGTTCCTAGGCAGTGAGGGTCCCCGGTTGTATAAAAAGGGGGCATTGGGAATCCTCCCCGTGGCGCTCCCCGCAGGGCGACCGCTTTGCGGTATTGTTTTTTTGACCCTGCATAGCTTGGCATGCGAAAGCAAATGCATAGTTTGGGATGCGAAATCAAATGCATATTTGCATGAGCATTGCCTCATGAATAGCCAATTAGGCCAGATTTGCAAAGCCAGACTTGCTAGGGTTAAACTTGGTGTTTGAACACACATAATTTTTCTCATGGAAAGCAATTTTTTGCAGTTGTAACCTTTGGAGGCAGGTGGTGGATGGCTTGCTCTGGTGGTGTGAGCCCTGGAGTGAGTTGTCTGTGCCTGTACCCCCCCCCCCCCCTTGGAGTGTTGTATGTGAGCCAGCCCTGAGCTCTAAAGCTCGAGGTGACCCATGCTTCACTCCTTTCTCATGTGGTGCCCCCAAGTTAGTGTGCATGTAGCAGACCGCAATGGACGTTAAGGTAAGTGCCTGTTTTTAATATTGGGAGGTGGGTGCGGACAGCTCTCCTCGGCGCTAGCCATGCTGGGGGGGTTGCCTGCGCTACCTAGCCTCCCCCTCCGGGGTGCCGCTGTGGTTCCCAGGCAGTGAGAGAGCCTGGGACCCTGCAGTCCCCCCGGTTGTATAAAAAGGGGGCATTGGGAATCCTCCCCGTGGCTCTCCTGGATAGTGATAATGTAGCATGAACTAATTCCCGCAGGGCGACCGCTTTGCGGTATTGTTTTTTGACCCTGCATAGTTTGGCATGCAAAAGCAGATGCATATTTGCATGAGCATTGCCTCATGAATAGCCAATTAGGCCAGATTTGGAAAGCCAGACTTGCTGGGGTTAAAGCGGAAAGGTAAATACATTTTAAGCACACTGTTTCACTTACCTGGGGCTTCTGCAAGCCCCCAGCAGCTGCCCTGTCCCATGCCGGTCATGCCCGAGTCTCTGTTCTCCCGCCGCCAGTTCCGTTCCTAGACTTCAAAGTCGACGCCAGTGCAGCCCTGCCAAGCGTATCTTTTCTTCGCGTTCCCCTCTGCAATAGCAGGGGATGCGAAGAAAGGATACGCTTGGCCAGAGCCGCGCAGACGCAGTGGCCTGGCGGCAAAACCAAAAGTAGCTGGTGGCGGGAGAACGGAGACTCGGGCAGGACCGGCGTGGGACAGGGCGGCTGCTGGGGGCTTGCAGAAGTCCCAGGTAAGTTAAACAGTGTGCTTAAAATGTATTTACAGTTCCGCTTTAACCTTGGTGTTTGAGCACGCATACATTTTCTCATGGAAAGGCACATGAGGCATGGAACCCACTACAAAACTCAATCGCGATTTTAGAAAGTGTAATCAATTTGCCAGCGATTGTGTAGCGATTAGCGTTTTAAAGTCTGATTGGTCCTTTCAAATATTTTTAATTTTGTTACAGTGTACATTAACTTTAAAACGCTAGCAAAATCGCTCCGTGCAAGTTTTGATGAGCGATTATGCCAGTGATTATATACTTTACATTGAAGCGCAAACGCTAACAAAATGCTGCATGTCTTGCGTTTGCGATTTTGCTAATCGCAATCGCTTCTGTGGAATTTGCACCATCCATTTACATTGGTGGAGCGTTTAGGGAGTGTGAGAAATCGCTAGCGATTTCCCTAAACGCTCAAAAAAAAAATCGCTCTAGTGGGTTCCAGCCCTCAGATAGATAGATGTGGCGTATGCTACAACGCGGGTCGGCTAGTTTATAATAATTGCAGAGCAACACTAAGTCATAATTATTGTAGAGCACAAACAAAAATTCTTCTCTGAGAACTACAGTATTGTCCCAGCATGTAGAACAAGATAAGTGTTTCTGTGCAGTGTGTACAGTACAAACACAGTACATGTAGTCATACATAATGTGATTTTGGCGGCCAATCGACTTAGGCCCCGTTCACACTTGCGGTTTTGCAAAAACCGCACCGGATGTCCGGACCGCACCGGAGCCGGATCGGACCTGAACCGTACGGTTCCTGTCCGGATCCGGTCCGGATCCGGTCCGGTTGCATACGGTTTCCGTGCGGTATGAACACGGTTGCGGTCCGGATCCGGATTCTTAAAGAGATAACAACCTGTATAAATACCTGGGGTTCTGGGAGGTCAGCAGAAGCTCTGGGGTCATTGTTGGAGACAGCTGGACGTGTGGAGACCATCCTTGGATACAGAGACAGCAGTTGGGACCATGGATCCAGTCATTTTTTACGCTTATTACCTGGGAATTCTCTCCTTCCTGTTGTTTACCTACTACTATGTGGGGAGAAGGCGTGCTCCTCGCAGGAGATGGTGGGTGCACCCTCTACTAGCCAGGAGGCAGAGGAAGGGAGAGTTCCAGGCCCTCTACCGGGACCTCAGACGACACCCACAGAAGTTCTACAGCTACACTCGGATGTCTATTCCCCTGTAAGTATATAGGCCTAAATACACCAACCCCCACCATTCCTAAACACCCCACCCTCACCCCCACAACACCTCATCCCTGTATACCTAGCTAAACACACCACCCTGACCCCCACACCCCTGTATACCTAGCTATACACTACACCCCCACCCTCCACAACACTCCCAAACCTCTGTAAACACACCTCCCCCATCCTCCACCCAACACCTTGTCCCACAACATACTTTACAGCTTCTTCCTTTACATCTCCTGACAGGTTTGATACCCTTTTGGAGATGGTGAAGGATGACCTTAGGAAGAAGGATACCACGTTCAGGAGAGCAGTCACACCACAAGAACAACTACTCATCACACTGAGGTATGTAAAAACAAATTTTTTTATTGCAAAAACAACCACTTTCCAACATGGAAACATTCTTCCAACATGGAAGACAAAAAAATAACATATCTATGGTATAGCCCGGTCAGTTTTAAGGAACACCAACCACCAACTTTGTGCTGGAAGAGTTGTAGGGCATAGCTGCCCAAGTGTCTTTCGGGGACACCAGGCCCTAATAAATTGAAGTGCTTCAAAAACCTAACCACTGGCACAGGACCCTCTGAGCCATGGATGAAGGACACAGGTCAGTGAAAAGGCTAGGCCTCTCACCGACCAGTCAAGGTGTCCTTCATCCATGGCTCCAAGGGTCTTGTGCAAGTGGTTAGGAACAAGAACAAAGTGAGGAGCAAGAGGAACCGATGGCAGAGGTGCATGACTACAGGTGCAGTGCAACAGGCACAAGGTTGTGACCCAGGTAGTGTCTTTCGGGGACACCAGGCCCTAAAATTGAAGTGCTTCAAAAACCTAACCACTGGCACATGACCCTCTGAGCCATGGATGAAGGACACAGGGCAGTGAAAAGGCTAGGCCTCTCACCGACCAGTCAAGGTGTCCTTCATCCATGGCTCCAAGGGTCTTGTGCAAGTGGTTAGGAACAAGAACAAAGTGAGGAGCAAGAGGAACCGATGGCAGAGGTGCATGACTACAGGTGCAGTGCAACAGGCACAAGGTTGTGACCCAGGTAGTGTCTTTCGGGGACACCAGGCCCTAAAATTGAAGTGCTTCAAAAACCTAACCACTGGCACATGACCCTCTGAGCCATGGATGAAGGACACAGGGCAGTGAAAAGGCTAGGCCTCTCACCGACCAGTCAAGGTGTCCTTCATCCATGGCTCCAAGGGTCTTGTGCAAGTGGTTAGGAACAAGAACAAAGTGAGGAGCAAGAGGAACCGATGGCAGAGGTGCATGACTACAGGTGCAGTGCAACAGGCACAAGGTTGTGACCCAGGTAGTGTCTTTCGGGGACACCAGGCCCTAATAAATTGAAGTGCTTCAAAAACCTAACCACTGGCACAGGACCCTCTGAGCCATGGATGAAGGACACAGGTCAGTGAAAAGGCTAGGCCTCTCACCGACCAGTCAAGGTGTCCTTCACCCATGGCTCCAAGGGTCTTGTGCAAGTGGTTAGGAACAAGAACAAAGTGAGGAGCAAGAGGAACCGATGGCAGAGGTGCATGACTACAGGTGCAGTGCAACAGGCACAAGGTTGTGACCCAGGTAGTGTCTTTCGGGGACACCAGGCCCTAAAATTGAAGTGCTTCAAAAACCTAACCACTGGCACATGACCCTCTGAGCCATGGATGAAGGACACATGGCAGTGAAAAGGCTAGGCCTCTCACCGACCAGTCAAGGTGTCCTTCACCCATGGCTCCAAGGGTCTTGTGCAAGTGGTTAGGAACAAGAACAAAGTGAGGAGCAAGAGGAACCGATGGCAGAGGTGCATGACTACAGGTGCAGTGCAACAGGCACAAGGTTGTGACCCAGGTAGTGTCTTTCGGGGACACCAGGCCCTAAATTATTAGTGCTTCTAAAACCTAACGACTGGCACAGGACCCTCTGAGCCATGGATGAAGGACACAGGTCAGTGAAAAGGCTAGGCCTCTCACCGACCAGTCAAGGTGTCCTTCACCCATGGCTCCAAGGGTCTTGTGCAAGTGATTAGGATCAACAAAGTAAGGAACAAGAGGAATCAAAGGCACAGGTGCAGGACTACAGGTGCTGTGCAACAGGCACAAGGTTGTGACCCAGGTAGTGTCTTTCGGGGACACCAGGCCCTAAATTATTAGTGCTTCTAAAACCTAACGACTGGCACAGGACCCTCTGAGCCATGGATGAAGGACACAGGTCAGTGAAAAGGCTAGGCCTCTCACCGACCAGTCAAGGTGTCCTTCACCCATGGCTCCAAGGGTCTTGTGCAAGTGATTAGGATCAACAAAGTAAGGAACAAGAGTAATCAAAGGCACAGGTGCAGGACTACAGGTGCAGTGCAACAGGCACAAGGTTGTGACCCAGGTAGTGTCTTTCGGGGACACCAGGCCCTAAAGTTCAAGTCCAGCAAAACCAAAAGTTAAAAAGCCCTGTGATGGTATCCTTCCTCCGAGGATCGGAGGTATTCAGAGGAGCATGTCCAGGAACAATTTGACTTTTTTTTTTCAAATTGTATCGGCACCACTACTAGAAAAGGTGGGAGTTGCTGCCTGGAAATCTGGACTCTCTTGGGTGCTGGTCGTGGATGAGCTGGACCCTGACAGCGGTGGCCCATATTGACTGCCTCTGTAGCCGGTGTACATCTGTGATGATTGCCAGGTGGGCACCGCTGTTGGTTGTGGGGGTCTAAAAATTGGTGGTTGCAATAATGGCGTGTCCATGTGCTGTTTAATCACCTCCAGCAAATTGGAATGGCACGCCATCAGGTTTTGGGAAGGCACCTTTTCCAGATATGGTATTAGAGACATCACAGTGTGAAAACACGGGTGTGCCTGCAATTTCAGTAGTTCCTTGCTTTGTTGATGCATTTGCTGCATCATGTTCTGCAGCTGGCCCACCGACTGATGATGCTGCGCACGCAGTTGGTCGATTTCTTCTCCATTTCTTCTCCATCTCATGCATCATTTTAAGCTCGTCCCTGTAGTGCCCATGTACAGCGTCGAGCTCACATTGCAGTGTAGTGATGTGGGACTTGTACTGCTCCATGATATGGCCCCTGTCCTCATCTTGCAACTGCCGGGTTATGAGAGTTTGGTGGCTCTGAAGAATCCCGAGAAGTCCGGAGACAGCCCCGGACATCTCGGACTCTGTCTCTCTCCTTGTTGGGGGGAGGGTACCTCGACGCCTCACTGGTGTGGTGGTCCTCACTGGTGGTGTGGCAGCATCTTCCCGTCCTCTGGCCTGTGTCGGGGTTGCCCTGCGCGCTGGTTGTGCTGCAGTCTCTCGGTGCTCCTCACTTTGTTCTTGTTCCCCTGGAGCTTCCATAGCGGTCGATTGTGGAGGTTCAGCTTCTTCCACACTCGGTCCTGCAACCTCAACATCCAAGCTCTCTTCTGCCAAGTCATCATCAAAGGACGGAGTTGTGATTAAGGACTCCCTCCTCCTACTCCTCGCCTCGGGGCAATAGGTTACATCGGCGACGTCATCATCCACCAAGCTCTCCTCACTGCTGAACCGTGCCTCCTGGGTCGGTTCCTCTTGCTCCAAATTGTCTTCAGTCCTGTAGATAAAAAAAATATTTATTGGTGTGCCAAACAGCATGTGGCGTCAATTCACAGAGCTAGCAAACACTAGCAATCACTTTATCACCCGTTTCTACCCAACATTTGATAAAGCTTGTGAGAAAAGTTCGCTAGCCATGGGAATTGAGGCCATAGCAATACATGGCCGAAGTCATGGTAAATGAGCTCTCAGTTCCTGCCCACAGTAGTGGTACTTACAGTCTAGGTTCCAGGCTTGCATTGATGAAAGACAATTGCTTGGCAAATTGGTAGTCTTTTTGTCGCCTTCCCCCGCCACTGCCACTTCGTTCGGCAAGTTTTTTCTTCCGTAGCCATTTCACATATGCATCCCGTATATTGCGCCACCTTGTCTTGTACCTTTCTCCTGTAACGACATGAAAAATTGATTTCGATTATTTCTCTTGTAGGTACATCGCAACTGGACAAACATATACATCGCTACATGTCACATTTCGTATTGGGAAGAGCACGGTGGCAGGCATCGTCGTGAGGACTTCGAGGATCCTTTGGACGCGACTGAGGGCCAGATACATGCCTGTGCCGGACACCACGAAATGGGAGGAGATCGCCCAGGGCTTCTGGACCGAGTGCAAGTTTCCTAATTGTGTTGGCGCACTGGATGGGAAACACATCCGGATTCAGAAACCCGTGGGGAGTGGCAGCCATTATTTCAACTATAAAAAATACTTCAGCATTGTTCTAATGGCAGTGGCAGATGCGGACTACAAGTTTGTGTACGTGGATGTGGGGTCGTACGGTAGTTCCAATGACTCTGGAATTTTCCAGCGTACGACCCTTTGCCGGCTGATGGAGGAAGGCAGACTGCGTCTCCCCCGTGACAGACCCTGGCCTGGGACAAGGGCACCGGCCTACCCCTATGTGTTTGTGGGGGACGAGGCCTTCGCCCTGTCCGACCATGTAATGCGTCCGTACCCAGACAGGGGACTTGATGCCAGCCAGCTACACTTCAATGCTCGGTTGAGCCGTGCAAGGAGAATGGTGGAGTGCACATTTGGGATCCTGGTGTCAAAGTGGAGGGTGTTCCACACGCCCATGCTGCTGAAACCGGGCAACGCAGTTGTCGTGGTGAAGGCAGCATGCATCCTCCACAACTTTGTGCGGCAGGAGGAAAGAGAGACTCCGGAACCCCCGAATGTGCTTCCACTAATGCCCCTGCGGAGGTATGCAACCAGGCCAAGGGTAGTGTCACTGCGGAACAGAGACCAACTGAGACTTTATTTTACCACACCACCTGGACGAGGGTGAATGTTTGGTTTTTAATATGTTTTGTTGAAATGTGTTTATTTTGGAGTTTCAAGTTTGAGTGATTTTAAATGTATTAATTTTTTACAATAAATTGATGTATAATAATTGGTCATTGTGTATGTTTTATGTGCACAGGTGGGGTACATCGCAGGTGGGTGGGATACATCACAGGTGGGTGGGATACAGCACAGGTGGGTGGGATACAGCACAGGTGGGTGGGATACAGCACAGGTGGGGTACAGGTGGGTGGGATACATCACAGGTGGGATACATCACAGGTGGGGTAGAGGTGGGTGGGATACATCACAGGTGGGGTAGAGGTGGGTGGGATACATCACAGGTGGGGTACAGGTGGGTGGGATACATCACAGGTGGGGTACAGGTGGGTGGGATACATCACAGGTGGGGTACAGGTGGGTGGGATACATCACAGGTGGGATACATCACAGGTGGGGTAGAGGTGGGTGGGATACATCACAGGTGGGGTAGAGGTGGGTGGGATACATCACAGGTGGGGTACAGGTGGGTGGGATACATCACAGGTGGGGTACAGGTGGGTGGGATACATCACAGGTGGGGTACAGGTGGGTGGGATACATCACAGGTGGGATACATCACAGGTGGGGTAGAGGTGGGTGGGATACATCACAGGTGGGGTAGAGGTGGGTGGGATACATCACAGGTGGGGTACAGGTGGGTGGGATACATCACAGGTGGGTGGGATACATCACAGGTGGGATACATCACAGGTGGGGTACATCACAGGTGGGGTACAGGTGGGTGGGATACATCACAGGTGGGTGGGATACAGCACAGGTGGGATACACCACAGGTGGGGTACAGGTGGGTGTGATACATCACAGGTGGGTGGGATACATCACAGGTGGGGTACAGGTGGGTGTGATACATCACAGGTGGGTGGGATACAGCACAGGTGGGGTACAGGTGGGTGGGATACATCACAGGTGGGGTACAGGTGGGTGGGATACATCACAGGTGGGTGGGATACATCACAGGTGGGGTACATCACAGGTGGGGTACAGGTGGGTGTGATACATCACAGGTGGGTGGGATACAGCACAGGTGGGATACATCACAGGTGGGATACATCACAGGTGGGGTACAGGTGGGTGTGATACATCACAGGTGGGTGGGATACAGCACAGGTGGGGTACAGGTGGGTGGGATACATCACAGGTGGGATACATCACAGGTGGGGTACAGGTGGGTGGGATACATCACAGGTGGGGTACTGGTGGGTGGGATACATCACAGGTGGGATACATCACAGGTGGGGTACAGGTGGGTGGGATACATCACAGGTGGGGTAGAGGTGGGTGGGATACATCACAGGTGGGGTACTGGTGGGTGGGATACATCACAGGTGGGATACATCACAGGTGGGGTACAGGTGGGTGTGATACATCACAGGTGGGTGGGATACAGCACAGGTGGGGTACAGGTGGGTGGGATACATCACAGGTGGGGTAGAGGTGGGTGGGATACATCACAGGTGGGGTACTGGTGGGTGGGATACATCACAGGTGGGATACATCACAGGTGGGGTACAGGTGGGTGTGATACATCACAGGTGGGTGGGATACAGCACAGGTGGGGTACAGGTGGGTGGGATACATCACAGGTGGGATACATCACAGGTGGGGTACAGGTGGGTGGGATACATCACAGGTGGGGTACAGGTGGGTGGGGAACAGGTGGGTGGGCCACGGGTGGGTGGGCAACACGTGGGTGACACAAATCCATAGCAAAAGTTGAATACATCACAAGCTTAAACCACAAGCCCCCCCCCAAAAAACTTCTAGTCAACATACCCTCTGTGCCTTGCTGTCTCTTGCTCAAGTTCTCAAAGTCCTCCACATACAGCTTGGCAATTTTTTTCCACAGGCCTCTGCATTTTTTGATGTTGCTGTGGTCCGCATCCCCCTTGTCCCACAGGGCTGGTACCTGCTGCACCTGTAGGATGAGGTCTTCTGATGTGTAGGGCCTCACCCCCTCGCTATCAGACAGATCCTGCTCCATATTGCTGCCAAAGAGCTCCAGCATGAAGTCACTGCTGCTCCACTCTGTGAACGCTGGTGCCATGTGGTCCCCATCCAAAATGGCCACCATACCATAGAGTCTGCATAGGAAGTGTGGTACAACATCCGGTTTTTATAGCCAGTGTGTTGTGCGCTCTCCGGTTCTCATTGGTTTCCATTGGCCGGATGCAACATTCCGGCTCCGGTCCGGATACGTCAGCCGGACCAGCCGGACCAAAAAATAGCGCATGTTGGAACGGACGCCGGAGTCCGGATCCGGTCCGGCTCCGGTCCGGACGAAACGGACGCATGTGAACGGTCGCATAGACTTTCATTGCTATGCCGTGCGTCCGTTTCGTCCGGTCCGCATGCGGTCCGGCTCCGGCACGGCTCCGGCACGGCGATTCCGGATAGCAGCCACTAATGTGAACCGGGCCTAAGAGGCAGATATCTCTTTGGTCAAATCTGATCCGACCATAAACCACTAGCCGATTCCCGATCGATTTCAACATGAAACCTTTTGGAGATCGGCCTAGTGACGACACCTCTGTCACCTGGCCACGCCCCCCCCAAATGCAGATGTAACACCCAGTGCCCATCCTACCTAATAATTGGCAAGTGTCCCTGCGTCCTGTCTGTGTGTCAGTGCTTTTGCGGTACTGCGCATGTCAAGCACTGACAGCCGTTGGGACAGGACGCAGGGCGAGCGGGTGCCCGCGTGGTGGTGACAGACCTAGAGCCCGTTCTCAAATGGGCTTAGGTCACTAGTGCATAAATAGTTTACCTGCCCGGTGTCCGCCGCTGTCTCCACACTCTTTTTCCTCACATGCGCTCCACGTGCAATACGTCGGCAACCACGTGGGGCGCAAATGAAGAAGCGGTGTAAATGCACTGGGGCAGGTTCATCTACATTTGGGGGGATGCGCCTGGGGGTTTTTGTCGCATTTTTCAGTAGCGATTGTTGCCATTACTACTCAGGCTGATATTTCCCAGCATGTTTGATCGATACATGTGATCAATTTCCGCTCGAAATTGGTCAAACTGTCGCCCAGTAATTCTCTTTGCAGCAATATTATTGAATCTAATAATTAATTGGCCGCCAAATCTACTGATGTGTGGCCACCTTAAAAGAGAACTGTAGTGAGAGTTATATGGAGGCTGCCATATTCATTTCCTTTTAAGCAATACTAGTTGCCTGGCTGTCCTGCTGATCCTCTGCCTCTAATACTTTTAGCCATAGACCCTGAACAAGCATGCAGCAGATCAGGCGTTTCTGACATTTTTGTCAGATCTGACAAGATTAGCTGCATGCTTGTTTCTGGTTTGATTCACACTTCTTCAGGCAGGTAGCTCAGCAGGGCTGCCAGGCAACTGGTATTGCTCAAAAGGAAATCAATATGGCAGCCTCCATATACCGCTTACTACAGTTCTCCTTTAAAGGATAACTGAAGCGAGGGGTATGTAGAGGCTTCCATATTTATTTCCTTTTTAACAATACATCTGCCTCTAATACTTTCAGCCATAGACCCTATACAAGTATGCAGCAGATCAGGTGTTTCTGACATTACTGTCAGATCTGACAAGATTACCTGCATGCTTGTTTCTGGCGTGATTCAGCCACTACTGCAGCCAAATAGACCAGCAGGGCTGCCAGACAACTGGTATTGTTTAACAGGAAATAAGTATGGCAGCCTTCATGCTCTTCTCACTACAGAGATTGACAGCTAGCATGCAGAATAATTGTTTACAGTGCTGCCTCGCTGCTAGCCATCCTTCTCCCTCCCCTCTCACACCCCATATTAGGGCATGCCTGTGACTGAAGTCATGACATCACCTGCAGATGAGTCATGTGACCTCAGCGCAACATAAACACCTGGATGTCTGGTTGGCTGGGTTGTGCAATGTGAGGCTGGTTGGAGCTTTTATTCCCAGGAGAGCTCACACACCTCATCTAACCTCGCCGGCATAAACGCAACATCGGCTGCAAATCAAAGTGCACCTGTCACTAAGGTCACACAAATTATTAGGAAATATTTTTAGCTATATACAAATTTAAGTTTTTTTTAATCACCTGAAACAATCAATCATGATCCTAAAAAATTTAGTGTCAGTACAGATGTCCTATGCTTTAAAGCCTGGTACACGCCTTTATTTTTGACTGGCCAATCACTGACCAGTGTCACCACCTCTATTTATTTAAAGAGAAACTGTAACCAAGAATTGAACTTCATCCCAATCAGTAGCTGATACCCCCTTTCCCATGAGAAATCTGTCCCTTTTCACAAACGGATCATTAGGGTAGTCTGTATACATACATTTGAAATCGGCGCTGGTAGACTTGGGCGCAGGACACAGCCGGTATATAGCTGATCCTCCTTCTGCACAAGTCCCGGCCGTATTAATTACTATTTCCCCTCCAGGCCGCCATGGATAGTGGGGAAATGATATAATTCGTCTTCCAGCGATTGTTGGAGGCCGAATTATTGTGTTTTTAAAGCAACTTCGGCTCCGTCCTCTGACGGCGCCGACATTACTCACTAAGCGCTGCTGTAGATGTGATTCCCATTATAGTCTATGGTGGCGCCCGCTTCGCCCAAATCTAGCAGCGCTGAAAAGCACTGCTCTGGTCTGTATGGCTAATATTGTGGTGAAACCCCTCCCAATGTGTGATGTCAGGCCCATGGTTCTGACATCACACTGTGGGACCCTTGTTGCATTGTGGGAAATAACAGCTGTTTCCAACTGCCAAAAATGCAAGCAGCATCTCCTTCCACTGACATCACCTGCCAGCAGTAAAAATATCACCATGTGATTAATGCCAGAATGTAAATCAGGGAAATGATTTTGCAATGGGCAAATACTGACTAAATCATTTATACATAATTATTGTGAAAATAAAGCACTT